>NC_061514.1:338413157-338688543 GCF_022539505.1 Lolium rigidum
GCTGCCAACACCTTCTTCTCCTCGTTGGGATCGACATTCTTACTTATCGAAGATAGTACGATACACCCCCTATACTTGTGGGTCATCACTTATCATTCGCCTGAGAAAGCGCAATGACCTCTTTGTGTGCTTGTAAGAGCTCACCCTCAAGTTCTTCAATACGGTGGAATGTTTGCGTCCCATCTCGTCGGTCAGCCCCATGAGATGAACGTTCCCTCTTGGAACACATTTATGTGTCTAGTCCCGGCACATATCCCACATGTGCGTGCCCTTAACCCACACATGCCCATGTAGCCCCGAAGGTCGGCTCTGATAACAAATGTAACACCCGACCGCCCTTACTAGTGAAAAACTTCTCAGACAGTCAAGCATCGTCAGGCCATGAACGCTTAATCTTGAAGTTATTTGGAGATGAGCTTCCGGAAAACAAGTTTGAACTTGTTGGTATGGATATCCTATCAATCTTATTTAGCCCTGGGCTAGGATGTCACAATGAAGGTAGAATGTTCGGATGTTGATAAGGACATCCCTACCTCACTACTACCTCCGCAATTACCAACTGAAGATGAACCTGCTGTGAAGCTCAAGTCCAATGAAGTCAGGATTGGACCAATGACACGAGCTCGTGCGAAGCTACTTAAACAACAGGTGAACTTGTTCCTAAACGATACCTTGATTGATGAGAACTTTATACTACCAAAGTCCTATTACTTATGTATCATCAGGTATGAAGAGGAGACAAGCATCGCACGAGGAGGAGAGGAGCAGCTGGACGTGAACCTGGACATGGAGCTGGACATGAAGATATCTCATGGACGCGCGAGGGAGGAGCGGGAGGCATGCGCGAGAGGAGAAGAAGAAGTCCAGGCCGGTCCAGAACCCGGTCAGACCGGCCCCCACGCCGGGCCGCCCGGTCCCTGGCCCGGTCGACCGGCCGCCAACCGGAGGGAGTGCATTGTACCGGGCAGAAACCGGAAACTTCGCAGATTTCCGGTTGCCTCCCGGTTGACCGGACCACCGACCGGACCGGCCGGTCCACGGCCCGGTCGACCGGATCGCCGGACCGGACCGGTCCAAGTCTGTCTCGACCGGATCTATTCCGGGTCGGTTTTACTTGTATCTTTCGACCAGAACTCGTCCCGGCGCCTATATAAGTGCCTTGGACGACCCCTAGCTGTTGGAGACCACGTTTAAGATAAACCCTAGTTCTTAGTTGTTTGCTCTGCAAAACTATTGAATTCCCTACACCATATTGCTTGGATATTGTGTAGATCCTATTTAAGTCTTGTGTGATCTCCTGTTCCATTGGGAATTAGACGGTTGCAACTTACCGCTTCGTGGTCGGCGGCTACGTGCGCAAGTGTGTGGAGTTGCGAATATCTTGCAGGGTTGAGAGCTGTTGCATTGGCGACAGGGACCAATCGAGAGATCTCGTTGCGTCATACAAGTTATCATCCACTACATCGTCGTGTTTCTCCGCTGCCATCACCCCATGATCATCATCACCTCTGTTGCTTACTGAGAAGATCGGGCCACCCCTTATCATCTTGGTATCAGATTTCCAGTTTTCCTCGGTAAGCCATCCACAATCCACCCCATAGTTGAGTTGTGAGTGTTTTCCTATCCAGAAAAAGCCAAAAAAATAATTTAGGGTTAGGGTTTGCCATAGCCATAGATTGCACTAATTTCGAGTTTTAGTTGCTTTTCGTAGTTGTTTTTGCGTACCTTTATCTTTCTTCTAGTAGAATTGTTAGGGTTTGTGTTTTCTTTTCATCTAGTTTATCATCTAGACTCAGTTTTTGTTTACTCCGAGTCCACATAACATACAGTGTGTTTGTCCAAACCATAGCTACACTAGGAACTTCCCCAGAAGAGACTAGTTTTACCGCTCGACAGGCTGCTCATTAGGGTTTTGGTGCTTTGCATATCTTGTTGGCCGTGTTATCAAGGAGTTGAGTCATAAAATCAAAAAAAAAGAGAAAATAGAAAAGAAGCAAAAAGAGCTACATAGCTGCGTGTGTTCCACAAAGAAAAATACAAAAAGAAAAGTGTGTGCTAGTTGAATTCAAGTGAAGGCCTAAGTTTCTTTACTGCACCCGTAGTTGAGCAATCTTGTGCCTGTCTCGTTGAGCTTTGCTAGCGTCTCTCTAGTGCATTGCAACCTTTCCTCCATATAGTTGCATTGCCCCATTATATCGCCTTGTGTGAGTATCATTGGTTGTCTACGGTCAGCGCTAGAGCTTGTTATTGGTGCAAATAGGTAGCCTACCTACAGCCCCACATATACCCTGCTTTGTCGTGTGATTGTTCTTATACCCTTGATATTCGCTTCGCTACATCCGTGCACTAGTTGTTACTACAAGTGGTAAGCAACACTAATTTACTTTGGAACGGTAAGATTTCCTTTTCTTATCAGTTTTGAGTGAGTTGTGAGAGTACCACCATATATTTTTGATTTAGTGCACTAACCTACTAATCATATCTGCTAGTGATAATAAGATTGTTAACCAGGAAAACAAGAATTCGGCAGATATCATCACATGGAGGGAGTATGAAGCTCTTCGTAATGAGATGCGACGTGAATTCCACATTAAGGATGACGAGCTTAAGGGTACAGTTGACGAGATCAAACAAACGCTGGATGCTACTAATGAAACCGTCACTGGACTGGCTGATAAAATGACGGATATGCAGTGCAATATTGCAGATATGCGCCTTGCTATTGAGAATTTGACTGCACAACAACAACAACAAGATGATGATGAAGATCCTGAGCTTGAAGATGACGCACACAATGCTCGTGGTGCGCCTCGTGGTCATCGTCCTCGTGGCTGGGTTCCACTTGGCCGCAATGGTCGTGGACAAGATGAAGAAGATGGATTGGGTAAGCCCAAGTTTTCCATACCCAAGTTTGAAGGAGGAGCTGATGTTGAAGAATACCTCACTTGGGAGCTCAAGATTGAGAAATTATGGAGCTTACATCCACACTACTCTGAAGATAGGAAGATCAAGCTTGCTTCTTCTGAATTTGATGGTTATGCATTGCGTTGGTGGGATTCTTTGGTTCGTAACCTTGACGAAGATGGTGCACAACCTATCCGTACATGGCATGCTATGAAAGAGGCAATGACTTCTCGTTTTGTGCCTACAAATTACATGCGGAATATATTTGATAAGCTAACACTATTGAGGCAAGGTGTGAAGACTGTTGATGAGTACTACATGGAGATGGAGATGCTTATGCAGCGTGGTCGTGTCCGTGAGTCTCTAGAGATGACAATGCAGCGTTTTCTCAATGGACTGAAGTATGATGTTAAAGGCATTGTTCGTCATTACACCTACACCAATATGAATCAATTGTTACATCATGCAAGAGAAGCTGAATCACAGTTGGCTGAAGAAGCAAAGGTTAAGGGACGTGCTACGGGAGCTAGGCGTTTTACACCCTGTGCGCCCTCTACGGCACCGGCGCCTTCGACGCGCTCCGTTCCTTACTCTACTCCGCCTAGCAAACCGGTCTCCAATGTATCTAATGCAAAGAAGTCCGAATCTGCTGCAAGTACGAGTGGTTCTAGTATGTCTACAACGCGCAACCGCGATATGCTTTGCCATACATGTGGTGGCAAGGGCTACTTAAAGAGAGATTGTCCTAACCGCAAAGTCATGTTTATCAATGAGGACAACGAGTATGAGACTGGAGATGATGTTGATCCAAATGCTCCAGACGATGATGATTATGACACTGATGGTGAAGATGCATATCCTTCTGATGCTCGCACCATTGTTGTGTCGCAGCGTGCTCTTAATGTGTTGCCTAGTGCATCTACTCGGCGCTGCAATTTGTTCCAAACCAAAGCTTTAGTTGGTCCTGACAAGGCTTGCAAGGTCATTATTGATGGCGGGAGTTGCCGCAATTTAGCAAGCAAGGAGTTATGTACCAAGCTGAAGTTGAAGTACCTACCGCACCCGCATCCATATTATATTCAGTGGTTGAGCGACAATGGTGAGATGAAGGTAAACCACATGGTGCGTGTTGAGTTTGAGATTGGACCGTATAAGGATTGCATTGATTTTGATGTGGTTCCTATGACGGTTTGTCACCTCTTATTGGGTAGGCCTTGGCTCTATGACCGCTCTGTGCAACACAATGGCCGTGCCAATACATATCACTTGGAGTACAAGGGCAAGAAAATTAACTTACAGCCTATGTCACCACAACAAATTGTCAATGAGTCTCGTCAGAAGATTGAAGTCAATTTGGAGGATGCACCTCTAGATAGGCGAGAGAATTGTAATGTTGTGAGTGATATAACGAAAAGTGAGAGAGTGAATTCCTTAGTTTCATTAGCCACCAAAGAAGACATGAGAGAATTTAGTGAGGATCCTACGGCCATGCCTCTTGTGTTTTTGTACAGGGGTACGGTATTGGTTTCTAATGACATGACCCCTCTTCCTCTTGGTGTTTCTAGTGTTTTGCAGGAATTCGGCGACGTGTTTCCGGAGGAGGTACCCGCAGGACTACCACCATTGCGAGGTATTGAGCATCAAATTGACTTGATTCCCGGGGCATCGCTGCCCAATAGGGCGCCATATCGCACTAATCCCAAAGAGACGAAGGAGATACAGAAGCAAGTACAAGCGCTACTCGACAAAGGTTATATCCGCATAAGCCTTTGTCCTTGTGTTGTTCCTGTTATTCTAGTTCCTAAGAAAGATGGTACTTGGCGTATGTGCGTAGATTGTAGAGCTATAAACAACATTACTATTCGATATCGTCATCCTATTCCCCGTTTAGAGGATATGCTAGATGAATTGAGTGGTGCTGTCTTGTGTTCTCTAAAATTGATTTGCGTAGTGGCTATCATCAAATTAGGATGAAAGAAGGGGATGAGTGGAAAACAACCTTTAAAACAAAATTTGGTTTATATGAGTGGTTAGTAATGCCTTTTGGTTTAACTAATGCACCTAGCACTTTCATGAGACTGATGAACCATGTTTTGCGTGATTTTATTGGCAAATTTGTGGTTGTGTATTTTGATGACATATTAATCTACAGCCGCAATGAATCTGATCATACTATACATATTAGACATGTTTTGGAAGTGTTGCGTGATAATCAACTCTATGGTAATCTTGAGAAGTGCACTTTTTGCAAAGATAAGGTCATATTTCTTGGTTATGTTGTCTCTAAGCATGGAGTAGAAGTAGATGTGTCTAAAATTGAAGCTATTGAAAATTGGCCTACTCCCATGAATGTGAGTCAAGTAAGAAGTTTCCATGGTCTAGGCTGGGTTTTATCGCAGATTTGTGCCCAACTTTAGTACTATTGCTGCACCTTTGAATGATTTGACTAAAAAGGGTGTTGTTTTTGAGTGGGGCGCAGCCCAAGATCATGCTTTTGATGAACTTAAGAGATTGTTAACTTCTGCACCGTTGCTTGCACTTCCTAATTTCAATAAGCAATTTGAGATTGAATGTGATGCTAGTGGTATTGGAATTGGTGGTGTGTTGATGCAAGAGGGTCGCCCAATTGCATATTTTTACGAGAAACTATACGGTGCTAAGTTGAACTATCCAATATATGATAAAGAATTGTATGCTTTAATTAGAGTTCTTGAGGTTTGGCAACATTACTTGTGGCCAAAAGAATTTATCATACATTCTGATCATGAAGCTTTGAAATACCTGAAAGCCCAATCTACTTTGCATAAGCGTTTAGCTAAGTGGGTTGAGTTCATTGAGTCTTTTCCATATATTATTAAGCATAAGAAGGGAAAAGATAATATTGTTGATGATGCTCTATCTAGGAAGAATATGTTATTAACTCAACTTGATGTTAAAATTCCTGGTTTAGAGATACTATGTGATTTGTATGCTACTGATCATGATTTTGCTGAACCATATCGCTTATGTGCTCTTGGTAAAGCATGGGAAAAATATCACAT
The DNA here is from genome assembly GCF_022539505.1 of Lolium rigidum. NCBI lineage: Eukaryota > Viridiplantae > Streptophyta > Magnoliopsida > Poales > Poaceae > Lolium > Lolium rigidum. The sequence goes on from NC_061514.1 coordinate 338,419,103, forward strand.
ACATGATGGGTTCTTGTTTAGGGCTAACAAACTATGTGTTCCGAGAATCGTCCGTGCGTTTGCTCTTATTGCAGGAATCACATGCTGGAGGTTTGATGGGTCACTTTGGGCGTGAGAAGACGCTACTCATGCTAGCTGACCACTTTTATTGGCCAAAGATGAGGCGGGACGTGGATAGATATGTAAGGAGATGCATTACTTGCAAAGAGTCCAAGTCCAAGCTGAAGCCTCACGGTTTGTATACTCCTTTACCGGCACCTACTACAGCATGGGAAGATATTAGTATGGATTTTGTGTTGGGTTTGCCGCGTACTAAGAGAGGCCATGATTCTATATTTGTGGTACTGGATAGATTCTCTAAGATGTCCCACTTTATTGCCTGCCACAAGAGCGACGATGCGTCGCATATTGCTAACCTGTTTTTCAGGGAGATTGTACGTCTGTTATCACCGGATTTTGGCCAAATCAGGAGTTGGGCCGTAAGTGAAGATGGGCTTGAAAGATATATGCACGGAGCGTCTTTGAAGCGGCCTTGCACGAAGAGTTTGGGCTTAATTGCCCTTGTATCTGTAATATAGTAGATCGCATGGTAGTTTAGATTAAAAGATAGAGTTTATCTCGTGCACGGTTAGGTGCACGCCCGAATTAGAAAGTCCCTTGGACTATAAATATGTATCTAGGGTTATCAGAAAAGGAGGACAATCACGTTCACAACAAACAAAAACCAGGCGCATCACCACCCCTTCTTTCGAGGGTCTCTCTCGGGTAAGCACCATGCTGCCTAGATCGCATCTTGCGATCTAGGCAGCACAACGTTTATTCGTTTACCTTGTGTTGCTCGTGCTGAAGCGTTGTTGATGGCGAGTAGCACTAATTATCGTAGATGTTTTGGGGCTTGCATATATGCTTTTCTTACACATATCTGCTTAGCTATGCCGTCCCTCGATATCTAGCTGCCCTTACACCTATCCTGGTGTAAGGGCAGCATCTTGCTTGTTCGTTACTTAGTAGATCTAATCTGTTATAGTTGCTCCTTGATTCTTCAAGGATTAGTTTGATATCCGTATGGTTAGGCCTTGCAAACGGGTTGAACGATCCGGTAGCGCGTTAGGTAGGGTTTGTTAGTCCTAAGAGGGATGTTCCGGGAATTAACTTAACGTTGGTTTTTAGGCCTCTTTTAGGGTTAACTTTCCATTATCTTGCGTGTCTATTAGGCTCAACTACGCGTAGGATGTTCCGATCATATGGTGAAAACCCTAAACTGTCGTAGATTAGTTTAGCTTTGTTTTGACCAAGCAGGATCCCCATGTCATTGAAAATCCAACGTGAACCATGGGGCGATCGGCTCTTTGAGCCGATCCACAGGGCAACCTGAGAGCCGATAGGGCTCGTATTTAATGTTTACATGTCTACCATGCAGGAGCCTAATCGAAGCAATTCAACACCTTCCTGATCAGGTATAGGTCAGGTGGCACGCCCTTGCAACCGCCAGGACGTGTGCCGGAGCATTTGCGGGACGACGTCGAGGGACCAGGGCCCACTGCCGCCTTGGAAGCCTCCCGGCTCTTCGTGTTGCTTAACCACTGCTCGCCGGTGTGCTTTGGCAGGCAACACATTCTGGCACGGCCGGTGGGACCTCGGGACAATCTTTCGCAGCAACCATGTCGTCATCTGCGTCTCAGGCGGTGGAACCAATCAAGTATGAAGATCTGCCTCCTGAGCATAAGAAGAAATATGATGAGCTCAAGGCCATCTTGGAAGCCGATCTCATCGGCGCTTTTGAGAAAACCCGTTCGCACGGGATCAAGTTCAAGGGGTTCCAGCCCGAAGGTGCGTTAGACGGACTAGATCTATCTCTCCCTTCGGACGAACGTACCAGAGCCCTGCGACAGGAAGTCAACTATGCCGTTGCTCACTCTCTTCATCGGCATGCTGAGAGCTTGGTGAATTCTCTGGAGCGTGTCGCGCTCAATGTGGTGCAAGAAGTCACGAAGCACAAGTACTCTCCGTCAGGTCCTGCTCTAGGAACTCATCAAGGAGAGATACTGCTCTATACAAGGCCACCACTGCAATACACGTTTGCAGCTCCACAGCAACAAGGTTCACCAGCATACGTCGTCTACAAGGTTGGAGGTGATCCAGGCGACTACCAATTCCTGTATGACCCGCCCAAGGAAATTCCACATGGATACGTGTGCACATACGTGCCGGACTGCAACAACTGGATGACCCAGGTTACAGCAGGAAGGACCGCCACGGCAGGGAGGAGTTCTCTGGAGCAGGAAGTAGTTCTGGAGCAGATGTTGAGAAGCAGGCGTGGCTAACTAAATATGCCACCAATATAAGTCATGAACGATCAACTTCTGCATCTCCTACGGTGGATGAGATCACCGCAATCATGAGAGACCGGTTCGGCATCCTGCCGAAGAAGAGAATGATCGGCTATTACAAGCCGTATCCCAACGACTACGACCTAATCCCGCTGCCACCTAAGTATCGGCCCCCTGACTTCACAAAATTTAGTGGATCAGAAGGAACCAGCTCAATCGAGCACGTGAGCCGATACTTGGCACAGTTGGGCATGGTCTCAGCTTCGAGCACGAGCTGCGTGTGAGGTTCTTCTCACAATCTCTCACGGGTCCGGCCTTTGGGTGGTACACCTCGTTGCTACCAGACTCGGTTCGGACGTGGAAGCAGTTGGAGGAGCAATTCCACGAACAATACCATACAGAAGCTACTGAAGATGGCCTTGCCAATCTGACACAAGTTCGGCAGAGACGAGGAGAGACGGTATCTGAGTACATCCAGAGGTTCAGGACCGTCAGGAACCGATGTTATTCGGTTCGCCTATCTGAGAAGGAAGCAGTTGAGCTGGCGGTAGCAGGATTATCAGCGCCGCTCCGAGATGTGACCTTCCAAGCCGAGTACAGTTCACTGGCGCACATGGTTCAGAAGTTGACAGCATATGAACAGCGCCATCCAGAATTGTACCAGGACAAGTACAAGCGCGTCGCCCTGATCGAGACAGACGAAGATGAAGATTCTGCAGGAGATCAGGAGGTCGCCGTAGCTGAGTGGACTCGGGGGGCAAAACCCGTGTCCTGTAAGTGGGTGAAGCAACCAGGGCCTGTGAAGGGGTTTGACTTCGATTTGAGCAAAACGGAGCAAATTTTTGATTTGCTGCTGAAGGAGAAACAGCTGAAGTTACCCGAAGGCCACAAAATCCCCACGCCACAAGAAGTGAACGGCAGGCCATACTGCAAATGGCATCACACGTTCACCCATGCCACCAACGACTGCAAAGTCTTGCGCGGACAGATTCACATGGCGATAGAACAAGGCTGATTACTCTTCAGTCAGTTTGCCATGAGGGTTGACACGCAGCCGTTTCCAGTGGTCAACATGGTGGATCTCAGCCATTGCATAGGACGCGAGCCCGGTTTCTCGTTTGATATCAATATGGCAGGGTTTGCAGATCGCCATGGCGAGGATAAGCCGGAGAGCGATCGCTCTCGCGGCAAAGATAAGAAGGAGGCCGATCCACGCGACCGGCCCCAGCATGATGACAGACGGTATTTAACTGAGAAGGAAGTGATAAGCGTGCGGTATCAACGACCACTTTCTGTGCACCTCCTTAACAAATATGAACAGCAGTACGACCGACGTCGACGCTACGACGAAGATAATGATAGATATCGTCGGTCTGATGCAGACAATAGGAAATACCATCGATACGAAGGGTATGAGCATCACGCCAGAGGGAGGTCAAGAGAGGAAGAGGACATGGACAGGCATTGGAATTGTCCTTTCTTCAAACACTGCTGGGACTCAGGAATGAGCCGATTGCCTACAATCGAGAACTGCCCAGAATGTAATCAGAAGAGGAAGGGAACAAATGAAGTTTCAGTGTTCGATCGTCTAGGACCTCTCCCACCTCAGAACAAACGAGCTGAGTCATCCCAAGATGAAGACTTCGAGGAGTCAGAGGAAGAAGATAGATATCACCGACCAAGGTGGTGTCCTGATGGACTCAGCCACTCCCAAAAGCGCGAGTGCAACGGCTAAGAAACCTAGAAGAAGCCGAGGCACAGTACCTGTACACGTTGAGGAAAGCACGGCCCGATCTGGCCGTGAAAATTCAGCAAACAATGGAAACAGAAGCTCGCCCACCGAAGAAGGTGTGGCGACCCAAGGAGACGCAAGCCGATGCAGGGACATCGGCTGATACAAACATGGTGTTCGTTCTCCCGTCAGAGTTTTGTGCTCCAAAATACGAGGAAGTATCAGTGGCACAGTTTGATTGCGGGCCACGGCCAGTAATCTTTGAGAAGCCACGAGAAAGGAGCTATAGGCATCTGAAGGCCCTATACCTGAAGGGTTATATCAATGGGCAGCCTATCAGCAAGATGCTGGTTGACACGGGAGCAGCAGTCAACATAATGCCGTACTCCATGTTACGACGTTTGGGACGTTCTACTGAAGATCTGATCAAGACCAACATCACGCTAAGCGATTTCAATGGCCAACCGTCAGAAGCCAAGGGTATTCTGAACGTGGACTTAACTGTCGGCCGAAAGACCATCCCTACGTCCTTCTTCATCGTCGAAAGCAAGAGCACTTACGCTGTTCTGCTAGGAAGGGATTGGATCCATGCTAGCTGCTGTATTCCATCCACAATGCATCAGTGCATCATTCAATGGGATGGGGATGAAGTGGAGGTTGTTCATGCAGATGATTCGATTGATATCTCTTTGGCTGCCATGAACATCTGGGAAGCAAATGACCAAGAGCCGCTCTCTGGAATCAATCTAGACGGCTGTGAACGCATCGAAGCTACAAAAATGGGGTGAGGCTGGTCTTATCCACTGGCCTCACAGAGTAGCAAGATCCGAGTCTATGGACGGACGTGGCAAGGCCGATCCCTGTGATCGGCCCCAAAAAATAAGAAACAAGGATCTCACTTCAAGCATGCCACGTCGTCGTAGTGGAGAACCAAGAAGTTGTAAACCCTCGTTACACATTGCAATGGAAAAGGAGGCCGATTCTAGCAATCGGCCACATAGAGTCTCAACATACCTTCTGCTTGTGTTCATCATTGATTTAGCAGGCGATGGGAAGATGGGGTTTACAGCAGCTGATGGACTAGAAGAGATCAAAATTGGTCCTGGGGATAAGCCGTGGCCAATATTTATCAGCAAATAGTTGGATCGAGAACTACAAGGGAAGCCGATTCCAGCAATCGGCTAGAATTATTCGCACCATACATATTCACTGATGTGCTATTTAGCATGAGGAGTTGCGAAACAAGCTTGAATTGGCTGAAAAGCCGATATCTTCAATCACTTGAAGGATTCGGCTCGGGGGGCATACATTCGGAGAAGGTACAAGACACCATGAAGTATGTACCCAGGGGAAGCCGATTCATGAGATCGATCGGCTAAAAAATCGAAAATACAAAAAAATTTCAGCACAGCCGATGCTCGGACATCGACTTTAGAATTAAGCTCGATGAAGGAGAATCTCCCGGCCTCATCATCGTCATCCTTGGCCCGAAGGGGGACAACGTCACGATTGGTCAGGGCTTCAACTGCAGAGTCATTGTCAAGGATGGTGAGCTGATCTAAGCAGCAAATCACAAGAATTGAGCCAGGAGGAGTCAAAGAGCCATTGCATGAGGAGCTTCTTGGTTCAAAGGAGGGATTTGCTGGTCCTGCTGAGCCCTCGTGGTACATCGACTCCTGGTGCACAAGCTTTCCTATCTTGTTTTGATGGGAGTTGAGAGTTGACCTTTTCTCGGAAGCCGATGGTGACACATCTGGCTAGTTTTATATGATGGTGTCCCCAGAGGTGCCCAAGCTGGAGCTTCGTTGGCTGGATTGCATGTTCTCGCTGATGTTATCTTCAACATCCTTTTTCGAGCTGGCACAAGGTTCTTGCCCTTCAAAGTTTTCCTGGCAGCCACCTATCTTGCTGCTATTCTCGCCTTGACTGAGCTCGGGGGGCAGTGGCCTTGGAGATCCGTGATCAGGTTTCATGATCTTGTTGAGGTAATCATGCCAGCTGGGAGGAAGCTGAGACGGCTCATGGGTAAAACTGCCGAGTGCTGTCGTCATCGGCAAGGTTGTCAAACCTGAAGGGGACCAGATTTTCAAAATTTTAGGCTCCTGATAAGGGAAGTTCTGGACCATCCCGATGCCTCTTTAGAAAGACTGATGCGTTGCCATCGTCTCATTAAGGCGTCGACCACTTTTGACGGTCAGAAAATGGCAAGATATGAGATCAGATGATTGGAAAGTAAGAACATCTGCATCTTCATTGATTAAAAAAGGTGATTTCTTACAAAGAGGAGCCGAGCGCTCAACAAAAAGGGAACAAATTACTACTGCTAATTTTATGCTAGCAATTCCCTACTCTAAGGGCTATCGTCGTCTTCGCCGTCGCTGGGGTAGCTGCCATCATCGCTGCTGTCGACGACCCCATCGCTGCTACTGTAACCTTCGGTGGGGGATTCGTCTTCTTCGTCGCTGTTGTCATCATCTGACCAAGCCCAGCCACGGATGCGTTTTGGCGGCGGTTCGTCGGAGGAGGTGTCGTTCCCCTGTTCTTGCTTCGTGTCGGAGGAGACATCTTCGTCTTCATCGTCTTCATCTACTTCTTTGGTGGAGGAGGTGAATTTTCCCCGGAAGGGGGGGGTCGTCGCTGTCGCTCTCCGCCTCCAGTTCTCCGTCGATCAAGAACTGAAGGTCATCTTCCCCATCGGATAGGGGCATGTCGCCATCCGACCAGACGAGGTCTTCGGGTCGGCCCTCGGGCACGAAGTCGAAATCAAATTCTTGCTCGTCCCAATGCTCGGGAGCGTGGCGGTTGTACGCTTCCGTCTGGTTGACCTCCGGCTCTCCTTCACTCGAGGAAGAGGATTGGGAGGAGGAGGAGGAAGACATGGCTACAGAGGAAGAGGGTTTTTTGACGGACGGCTGGTTTGGAGTAGGGGGATGAAGAAGGGAACTGTTCGATGTGGTTAGATAAAGAAAATATAGTGGAGATTTAATGCTCGGACAGTTTCCAAGGATGTGGTGCCAAAGTTGTCAAGTCGTGCAGAGAATGTGAGAAGGAAAGACGTCATGATGAAGAATACTGCGACGCGTCTGCTCTGCCACGACATCACCCCTCGAAGGTAAAAACAGAGTGGTTTTGAAATTATCATTACCAAAACCAGGGGGCATGTGTTATCACCGGATTTTGGCCAAATCAGGAGATGGGCCGTAAGTGAAGATGGGATTGAAAGATATATGCACGGAGCGTCTTTGAAGCGGCCTTGCACGAAGAGTTTGGGCTTAATTGCCCTTGTATCTGTAATATAGTAGATCGCATGGTAGTTTAGATTAAAATATAGAGTTTATCTCGTGCACGGTTAGGTGCACGCCCGAAATAGAAAGTCCCTTGGACTATAAATATGTATCTAGGGTTATCAGAAAAGGAGGACAATCACGTTCACAACAAACAAAAACCAGGCGCATCGCCACCCCTTCTTTCGAGGGTCTCTCCCGGGTAAGCACCATGCTGCCTAGATCGCATCTTGCGATCTAGGCAGCACAACGTTTATTCGTTTACCTTGTGTTGCTCGTGCTGAAGCGTTGTTGATGGCGAGTAGCACTAATTATCGTAGATATTTTGGGGCTTGCATAGATGCTTTTCTTACACATATCTGCTTAGCTATGCCGTCCCTCGATATCTAGCTGCCCTTACACCTATCCAGGTGTAAGGGCAGCATCTTGCTTGTTCGTTACTTAGTAGATCTAATCTGTTATAGTTGCTCCTTGATTCTTCAAGGATTAGTTTGATATCCGTATGGTTAGGCCTTGCAAACGGGTTGAACGATCCGGTAGCGCGTTAGGTAGGGTTTGTTAGTCCTAAGAGGGATGTTCGGGAATTAACTTAACGTTGGTTTTTAGGCCTCTTTTAGGGTTAACTTTCCATTATCTTGCGTGTCTATTAGGCTCAACTACGCGTAGGATGTTCCGATCATACGGTGAAAACCCTAAACTGTCGTAGATTAGTTTAGCTTTGTTTTGACCAAGCAGGATCCCCATGTCATTAAAATCCAACGTGAACCATGGGGCGATCGGCTCTTTGAGCCGATCCACGAGAGCAACTCTGAGAGCCGATAGGGCTCGTATTTAATGTTTACATGTCTACCATGCAGGGAGCCTAATCGAAGCAATTCAACACCTTCCCGATCAGGTATAGGTCGGGTGGCACGCCCTTGCAACCGCCGGGACGTGTGCCGGAGCATTTGCGGGACGACGTCGAGGGACCAGGGCCCACTGCCGCCTTGGAAGCCTCCCGGCTCTTCGTGTTGCTTAACCACTGCTCGCCGGTGTGCTTTGGCAGGAAACAACGTCTACATGGAGTCCCAAAGACTATTGTTTCTGATCGTGACGTGAAGTTTATGAGCTACTTCTGGAAGACGCTTTGGAGAAAGCTGGGGACCAAGCTGTTGTTCAGTACTACTTGTCATCCCCAAACTGATGGTCAAACTGAAGTGATGAATAGAACATTGTCACAACTGTTGAGATCCATGATCAAGAAGAACCTGAAGGAGTGGGAAGAGTGTTTGCCGCATGTGGAGTTTGCTTACAACAGGGCGGTACATTCTACCACGGAGCTATGTCCTTTTGAGGTGGTGTATGGTTTCAAACCCATTACTCCACTTGATTTGTTGCCTTTGCCCATACATGAGAGAGTTAATATGGAGGCATCAAAGAGGGCAGATTTTGTGAAGAAGATTCATGTGAAGACTAAAGAGTTGATTGAGAAGAAAGGCAAGAGCAATGCTGCAAGGATGAATAAGAAGCGCAAGGAGATGTTGTTCAAGCCTGGTGATTTGGTCTGGGTACATTTTCGCAAGGATAGGTTCCCGAAGCCGAGGAAGTCTAAGTTGAAGCCTCGTGGTGCTGGTCCTTACAAAGTGCTTGCCAAGATCAATGATAATGCATACTCGATAGATCTTCCGAGAGGATGAGTTTGGTGTCGGTAATTCTTTCAGTGTTGCTGATTTGACACCATATGACGGAGAAGACCTTGGAGCGTCGTGGTCGACGCCTTTTGAAGGGGGGGAGATGATGAGGACATCCCTACCTCACTACTACCTCTGTCATTACCAACTGAAGATGAACCTGCTGTGAAGCTCAAGTCCAATGAAGTCAGGATTGGACCAATGACACGAGCTCGTGCGAAGCTACTTAAACAACAGGTGAACTTGTTCCTAAACGATACCTTGATTGATGAGAACTTTATACTACCTAAGTCCTATTACTTATGTATCATCATGTATGAAGAGGAGACAAGCATCGCACGAGGAGGAGAGGAGCAGCTGGACGTGAAGCTGGACATGGAGCTGGACATGAAGATATCTCATGGACGCGCGAGGGAGGAGCGGGAGGCATGCGCGAGATGAGAAGAAGAAGTCCAGGCCGGTCCAGAACCCGGTCAGACCGGCCCCCACGCCGGGCCGCCCGGTCCCTGGCCCGGTCGACCGGCCGCCAACCGGAGGGAGTGCATCGTACCGGGCAGAAACCGGAAACTTCGCAGATTTCCGGTTGCCGCCCGGTTGACCGGACCACCGACCGGACCGGCCGGTCCACAGCCCGGTCGACCGGATCCCAGACCGGACCAGTCCGAGTCTGTCTCGACCAGATCTATTCTGGGTCGGTTTTACTTGTATCTTTCGACCAGAACTCGTCCCGGACGCCTATATAAGTGCCTTGGATGACCCCCTAGCTGTTGGAGACCACGTTTAAGATAAACCCTAGTTCTTAGTTGTTTGCTCTGCAAAACTATTGAATTCCCTACACCATATTGCTTGGATATTGTGTAGATCCTGTTTAAGTCTTGTGTGATCTGCTGTTCCATTGGGAATTAGACGGTTGCAACTTACCGCTTCGTGGTCGGCGGCTACGTGCGCAAGTGTGTGGAGTTGCGAATATCTTGCGGGGTTGAGAGCTGTTGCATTGGCGACAGGGACCAATCGAGAGATCTCGTTGCGTCATACAAGTTATCATCCACTACATCGTCGTGTTTCTCCGCTGCCATCACCCCATGATCATCATCACCTCCGTTGCTTACTGAGAAGATCGGGCCACCCCTTATCAGATGTACTCCCGGTTTTTTATAATATTTTGACATTTTAGAATGCATTTCCAGCAGTTTCATGGAGCCAAAACACCACCTCCTCATGTGCGATATTTGATCTGTTTTGTAAGATAATTTCCTCCATGCCTTGTATCTTTAAGCCAATTTGGCTTTATCAATTAAATTTGAAGCCGTACTCAAAGAGCCTCTTCTATATCCAAAAAAGACCTCTATTATCGAGTACAATTCAACAAACCGATTCATTCAACCGAAGAATAGAAGCATCAGCAGGCATGCTCCTACTTAATCAAGGAACAAGGCGGAAGGACGATTCAACATGGACAGATACCACCGGGACATAAACGAAACAAACCTACAAAGCGTTCACGTTCCATTGCTAATAGCAAAGTTACCTAATTGTTGACGACCCTGCACATGTTCCTGATCTCCCCGTTGGCTGCTGTCTTGATCTCGATGGCAGCCATCTTTACCATCGCTGTGGCGAACTTCCTCTCCCACCTCCGGGCGATGAACGCATTCTGCAGCACCTTCCTCGTCGTCCGGCGTGATGTCAGCAACGCCGCGTCGGAGTTGAAGAGCACGTTGTGCTTAAGCAGATTGGTGTAGTACCGTGTGTCCAGCCGGTTGGGCGTCACAATGTCTTGAACCACGGTGGGGTCGTTGGTGATGTTGGGGCTCGCGGGGCACTTTCTCTGCAACATGGTGGTGAAGGCCAGGTTCATGTTAGAGGGATTCGGGGGGAGGCGGTCGGTGAAGGACGAGCAGTGCGACACCCCGATAGTGTGAGCACCGGAGAGAACCACGAGATCGTCTACATCGAGGTTCTTAGCCTTGAAGCTTCCGATGAGCTGCGAGAGGTTGAAGAATGGCGGGGGAAGGAACTGGAGTGCCTCGCTGGAGAGTGACACGCGCCCGTCCAGGCGCCCCGCCGGCATCCTGAAGCTGATCCTCCCGCGGCTGAGGATTGAGGATGCGTCTCTGGAGGCGAAGGCGATGATGTCCGCGCAAGAGACCTTGCCAGGGCAGACCTTCTCGAGAGCCTCCTTGGCCGCGTCGATCACTTCGAAACCGCGCAGGCTTGGGAAGTTGGGAGGGCTGAGCTTTTCCGGCTGTGGGTTGGACGCCGTCGGGTCGAGAAGGACAGAAGCATCGCAACCCTGCGGTAACATAGACACATTAATGAACATCAAACATCCCATAATGCCCGACATTTTAGGATGCTTTATATTATTCAAAAGATTTAAGCATTGCACCGGGTCTCTGGATAACTAAAATGCACACAGCTATCCAAAATAACATAAACAATACCGGACATGTACACATCTGACCGTATACTGTTGCCATACCTGGACGAAGCAGTCGTGGAAGTGCAGCCGAATTAATCCTGCGCCGATGACGGGGCTCTTGGACAAGGCCTTCCACACGGCCGCCCTGACGATCTTTTCTGCCCGGGGGCAGGAGCGCCTGTAGAAGCCGACTCTGAGCTTTGGCCCTGCCGTCTGAGGAGAGGTTGGGCTTATTGCGCTAGGAGGCGTACTCGTGCTCGGAGCAGAACCCTCTGGGCTCGGTCCCGGAGCCGAGCTACCGAAAGTGTCGCTCGGGGCGGCGGCCGGCGGTGAACTAATGTCGCTTGGAGAAGAACCTTGAAAGCTCTCTGTTGGTGCGGCGGCGGGAGCTTGAGAAGCCACGGCGCCGAGCGACGCAAATAAGATCACAATCGCAAGGGTATTTGCCATCTTTTTTGCGGAGTGTGTTGTAGAAGCAGGAAACAAGCTGTGTGCGTGATGACGCTAGCGTGGTCGTCGATCTATTTATAGATTGGCGCTGACCTTGGCAGTTCGACGAATGTTACTGGAATGAACTGTTCCGCCGCTACATGCATGTTACCGCTTGTTTTAATTAGTGCGTGTTGCAGAGCAATTTCAAATCGGAACATGGAAGAACAGCTCATCGATCGTGGGTCATTTGACTTGCCCTGTCTACCTATCTTCTATGCGTCGATGGAGCCTCTGTGTCGTTCAGGAATGTTTCTGGGGAGAGTAACTAGGTTGCAACATAGACAGGTTTTTCTAAGAAGATGTCAGTTGGTTCCAGTGGAAAACGAAGACTCCCGGCAACAATAATTCCATGTGCTCAGCTTGTACATACATGTGTTCAGTGTTCAGCTAGTAGATCCATCTGTTCAGCTAGTAGATCTAACGATGTTAATGCAAGAAGCCTAATGTAAGAACGAACAACCGGTTGGCAAACATTTTTAAAAAAGAAACCGGTTGGTCAGTGTTGTTTATGTATTGATGTATGTTTTTAACTGCAAGAGAAATTACAATAGAGAAAAAGAGAACACCCTCTTTCACGTAAAAAAAAAGAACACCCTCTTTGGTTGGGACTTGGGAACCTAGGACAAGTCTCCAGTCATGATCGGCTTCAGAGACGGACCAAGGCCTTTGGCCCTTTGATGTACGTGTAGGATGGTTTCTCCTCGATGACGAACCCCTCCGAGTGTCAACTGTCGCCGTTTCAAGTGTAGGGATTTTCCCTTGGTGGCTGAGGACTCCGACGACCAAGCTCTATGTCATGTTTTCGGTGTGTGCTTGTGTGTGTTGGTATCTTGTAAGCTGTTCTCTCAGCATCCTGTAACTCTGTGCCGTTCGTGGCTTTATTAATTTAAAGCTGGGCTAAGGCCTTATGTTCAAAAGCCATGACTATATAGCCAGTATGCTCCACACTCTCTCCCCTCCTCTACTTTTAGAAATAGTGTCAACTTTTTTTCTCTATTTACAGGCAACTTGAAACTTATGGAGATTTTGAACCATAAGTTTAATTTAGACCATTTGAATATTTGGTTCCCTACCGAAGAAAGCTTCAAAATAATACAAATATTGAATATATTTCAACAATATTTGAAAACTGATGTTTGAAACAGAGTGAAACATGGAAAAAATTATAAAAGGACATACCCAGTGCTGAGAGCTCTCGCACTGTGAGGGGTCTGGGGAAAAAATTATAAAACCTGGCGAAAATATTTTTGAGAAAACATTTGTCACCGTGCTATAAGATTGGTTCATCAAAGTTGAAAAATTAATTTCCAATTAACTTTGAGTCCAAACCATAAAATATATTGTTGAAAACAGGTTAAACAAGTTCCATTGGATTTCATTGTATAAATGTTTAATTTTGTTTCAGAATTAAGGTTTCATATTGTTATTAATTTTGGGCTTGTTAAAAAGATCTCACCGAAATAAAAACACAGGATTAAGAAAATTGTTATTTAAAAAATTATTTCAATATAGACTACCGTTACAAATTTTGGCTAAATGATGGGAGAGTGTGGGGTGTTGAGAAAGAGAATGTGGGGTACCATGTGCATAAAAAAAGATACATGCATGTCCAAATCTCAAAGCATATCACACAAAATGGATGGTGCATGCGTGCTAGATAGACATTTCTCTCCAATTACATGATATTAGCAGTAGTGCATTCTCGCAATTTAACATGCACCGCGTGATAAACTAACTCTTCTTGCCATATCTTGGGCCTCCAATACTGCTTGGAGGTTTGTGCAATTTCGGCACATTGCACAAAAACTGTGAACTAGTACATCCACTTGTAATCAGTTGCGTCCTTCATTTTTTGCTGAACACACCCTATGTTTCTTGGTATGTAACCTTACATCACATTTGCTGATTCAGCATGCAAAACAAAACAGATTGGCAAGACCTTATTCTTGGCGGAGAAGATGATGAGCGGCAGGGCCAAGACCTGAGATGCCGTCGCATATGCGCTGAGAATGACGGTCTTTTGGATTAGGGATGGTGGTCTGGAGATGGTATGCTGCAACAAAACCACAAGGAGAAGGCACCGGTCTTTGAGGATTCCAAGTTGTGGACGAATATGGTTCCTCGTTGCGGGTCATGATGTTCGGGAAGCCTAGAACCGAAAGTGGTGGCGAAGGGTGGATCCAGGAGGAGAGATCGAGGGAGGGTGGAGAGAGAGAGAGAGAGAGAGAGAGAGAGAGAGAGAGAGAGAGAGAGAGGTGGAGCAAGTTAGGGAGGAGGGAGGACGAAGTGTACATGTATGCTTTGGCTTATATTAGTCCGAACTTTTCTTTGTGTGGGTTGAAAGTGTAAAATGGTGTAGGACAAACATTTCCATGCCATACATCGCTGGATAAGGCAGCGTCCCCATAGGGGTTGTAGAAAAGCCGGGTTGTCAGGAGCAGTAATAGAGAGAAGAAGTTGATACTCATGTTTGTCCCAAAATAGATGTCCAGACTTATCTAAACTTATACAAATCCATGACTTTTTTTGTGGGGATGGAGCCTGGAGGGAGTACTATTTACTCGCTCGGAGATGTTTTTTTTTTCAATTTCAGACTTCTCCTTGTTGTACCTTAGTCACACATATTGAGCTCATCAAGATTGCAAAGTATTTGTGCATGAACACATCCTCGTGTATCTGCATCAGCGGGGCGATACGCTGCAACGTGCACCCGCAGGGAGCAGTAGGGAAATGCAATACACAAGACAATCCGATTGACTCTTTTGAGGTCTGAAGAGTTAGTTCATTGAGAGGGTCCCCTTCAGATGTTCAAGCAGCTACGGGTGAACTTGGTTGGGTTGGACCACTTCAAGGTCGATTATGGATCTACGAGCGAAATAAGTGCGAAGTCACTGGAAAACGGAAGTATGGACAATGGTTTAATGATGTAAAGGTATATGTGTTGATAAAATAACGATTATTTTCTCAACATGCTCTATCATGACAAGTTTTCCAACCTCTGGTGATGGAGGGGCGAGGACAGTGGAACACGTTCGACTCACACTAGTGTTTGTACTCATCGCTATGTCGTACACTTGTGTGTGTTAATCGTGAACGTAACTAAGGGTATTCTGAATAATTAATTCTTAACGGTATAAATTTGATAACGGCGATGCCCTTGTACCTAGCCCGATGGACCCCATTGAGTACAAAAAATAGTTTGAATTTGACATGTACCTTTGGACATGTAGTATAGGCGGTTCGTATGACACGTTTTGCATATAGAGGAGATGTGTAGATAGATTTTATTTTAAGCCACGTGGACCGAATGATTTGTGTTATTAGCTTACTTAGATAATCGATCAATCGTATAGGCCTACAGGCACAATCTAATGCATTGAGTTCTTGACCTATCCCTGTGTCCTCGTCCACGATCCAGACTTGGCCGCCACCGCCTGTGATGCGGACGGCCGCCACCGCCTGTGATGCGGACGGCCGCCTCCTCGCATCCAGCTGCCCCCGCCGGCCACCTCCCTCGCATCCCGTTGCCGCCACGCTCAGCAGCGTTGCAGCCACCAGAACTCCCTCCTCATCTTCCCAGTGCATGCCGTAGAGCTGGCCGCTGCCATGAGCTCCGCCTCCCGCGCCATCGCGCTAGCTGCCAGAGTCCCTTTCCTCGGCTTCCACCTGCAGCCATGGCTGCCGCCCTGTCTGTCGGCGACTTCCTCTTCATCTTGCGCGCACAACCCTCGTACTGTACTGCTTTTTTGTGTGTGGGTAAATCGGGGAACCTAAACCCAAATTCTTGGGCACCTGAATTCTTGGAATAAGATAATTTTGGATGTCATATTTGGAAATCCGAATTAAGGAAAACCTGGAAAACCTGATTCGAAAATTTGGATAAACCTGAACGTCCACCGCCACTCTCCACCATAGACTACCTCTATAACACGCTGACCACTCCGGGTGCGCTTGTTACCCTGTTAGCTCTCTAGGATCTGTAGAGTAGCCTCTCAGACCAACACTAGTTTTTTAGGCGCACTTGTCCTTACTCTCGAGTGCACCCAGGATCACATCTTGGTTGGGCGCCCATCCTCAAATCACTCCTGCCCAAGCATGCTTGACGTTGGAATTCATTGGAGATGAGCTTCCTGAAAAGAAGTTGCAACTTGTTAGCATAAGTATTCTATCAATCTTAAGCCATGGGCTAGGAAATCGCGCTCAACCCCAAGATGGACGTCCTCGTCGATCAACTCCAAGTTAGGAACTTCCAGGAAACAGGTTTGTACGTCTAGTGTCGGCACATGTGCCATGCCGTGTGCCACGACGGGCCACACCAGCCATGGGCCACATGCCCGATCTCTAACTTGCACATGTCCGGGTAACCGTGAAGGTCGGCTCGAATAGCAAATGTAAGAGCATGTCTAACAGACCCCTTAAAAGGGCCAAACCCGTATAATAACCGCCGAAATAAGGGGTTGGACGCTACCCGGCCGTCTAGCAGACCCCGTAAAACAGGCCCCCGCATCGATTTTTTACAGTTTTGGCTACGGGGCGGCTCGGCTGAATACAGGGTCAACCCCTCATCCCATTTCACTAGGGCGCGCAGATATTTCAGAATTCCCAACCGTTTTCCCCGCGCCGCCGCCATAGTCACCCGCGCGCCGCCGCTAAAAACAGAATATTCTGTAGGATTCTGTTTTACGGGGTGGGGATACGGGGTCTGCTAGCTCGGACGAGTTTTTGGCCAGCGAAAAGTGAATACGGGGCCATTTACTCGCGTTTTAAGGGGCAGAAAAATACGGGGCCTGTTAGACATGCTCTAACACCCCAACCACTCCGATCTCAGGCCTGTTACCCCTAGTAGCTCTCTAAGATCTCTAGACTAGCTCCACAGACCAACACTAGTCTTTCTTGCTACCATGAAGGTCGGCTCTGATAGAGAATTTAACATCCCAACTAGTACTCCGGGCTCGTGCATGTTACCCCTAGTAGCTCTCTAAGATATCTAGACTAGCTCCACATACCAAAACTAGTATTTTTTGCTAACTTTGTCCTCACTCATGTGCACCCAAGATTACTTCCTGATCGGTCACCCATCCTCATATCGTTCCAGGACAACCACGCTTAACCTTTGAGTTATTTGAAGATGATCTTCTAAAAAAGAAGTTGCAACTTGTTGGTATGAGTATCTTATCAATCCCGTTGAGTCCCGAGCCAGGATGTCACACTCAAACACCCCGACCATCCCCTAGTCGGTCCTGTTAACCCTGACAGCTCAATAGGATCTCTAGACGTACTAGCCCGACAAGACCAACATTAGTCTTTTCTGCGCACTTTGTCCTCACTCATAAGCAACCGGGATCAATTTCCTAGTCGATCGTTGATGCATGTAAAATGCATACATGAACTTTGTCCTTTATCATATTGAATTCTCACATATTTGCAACATTAGTTAACAGTAAAACTCAGCTATTACGACGATCCATATCGATTATGCATTATGTACCATCCGATCCACCTAATCAATGTTTGAGATCTTTTAGTCAGTCCCGTCTGGGCGACCCAATCTTAACCAGGCCGCTACTCCCGATAACGACTTGTAAGGCTTCTCGTGAATTGGCCCATACAAGAATAATTGGGTTGTTTCGTTTGTTCTTTGGGCTTCAGCAGGAGTGGTGCTTTACCGGGGGCACCTATACACCGACCTGGTCGCTGGGGTGTGCGTGCTCCGTACATGCCGACCAGGTCACCCGGACATGTGCAAGTTAGAGATCGGGCATGTGGCCCGGACATGTGCAAGTTAGAGATCGGGCATGTGGCCCGTCGTGGCACACGGCATGGCAAAATCTGTCTAGATTCAAAATTTTCAAATTTTTAAAATGTTCAGATTTTGATTTATTGTTTTCGAAATTTGAACATTTTTGGATATGGACATAATTTAAATATGAACTTTTTTAAAGATTCGTAAAATTTATTTTTCCCGAAAATTTAACATTTTTAGTTTGACATTTTTCCAAATTTGAAACGTTTTATATATTTGAACAGATTTCAAATTTGAACGTTTTTTAATTTGAACATTTTTTGTATTAGAACATTTTTTAAATTTAAATGGTTTTCAAATTTAAACATTTTTGAATTTTAAACAATTTCTGAATTTGAACTATTTTCAAATTTGAACAAAAATAAAAATAAACAAAACAAAAAAAGAAACGAAAAAATCAGAATGTAAAAAGGAAAAGGAAACAGAAATAACAGGCGAACTGGGCCGACCAGGCCGGCCCATACCACGCGCGAAGGTTGTGCGGAGCGCGGTGGAAAAACCTATACACCGACCAGATCGGTGGCTACCGGCCACCGCACACCCCTGGTCGGGTATGGGCCAGGCCCATTTGTGTCGTTTTAGCCTGTAGCAGTTCGTTTTTCCTTTTTCTTTTTTTCTTTTCTGGTTTCTTTTTCTGTTTTCTTTTTCTGTTTTCTTTTTCTTTTTTCTATTTTCGGTTTTGTTTATATTTTTCAGATTCGAAAATTTTATTTAAAAATTGTTCAAATTGAAAAATGTTTAAATTAAAAAATGTTCAAAATTGAAAACCGTTCAAATCCGAAAACCGTTCAAATTTGAAAACCGTTCAAATTTGAAATTTGTTCAAATTTGAAATTTGTTCAAATTCGAAAATTGTTCTAATATGAAAATCGTTCAGATTCAAAAAATTTCAAATATAATTTTTTTTCAAATTCAGAAATGTTCAAATTCGGAAATTGTTCATAGAGTAAAATACATTTTTGTGCAAATTTTAAAAAATTCAAATCTGAAAAATGTTCAGATTTTTAAAAAGTTATTTCTTTTTAATTTGAATTTTTCTAATTTTGACAAATGTTCAAATTTTAAAAAATTCTTTTAAAAAAGAAAACAAACAACAGAAAACAAAAAGAAACAAAAAGGAAAAAAACGCATTACCTGATGTTGGGCCGCGGCCCAGCTAGCTACCCGGGACGCACGAGGGTGTGCGGTATCCTCCCAGCGCCGACTAAGTCGGTGTCGAGAAGCTCCCAAGCGCGGTAGCGGCCGACCTGATCGGTGTATAGGAATTGCCTGCTTTACCTCGACCCAAGGGTATGCATGCAGTCACCACTCGCCACTACTACTATTGCTTCCTGCAATTAATTGCAATAGAAGGTGCACCGCCGCTGGCCCGCTAGCCTCCTGTTCTTTTTTTTTTGAACAGAGAACCCCTTCCCTCTTATAGTGGTGTATTGCTTATGCTTTATTGCATCGCTCTCCTTATTATCGCTTCCTGCGGCAGAGATTTGATTTCTTTTTTGCCATATGTTTCCTTGGAACACATAGGTTCTAACTCTTGTTGTTTTTTCTGTGATTATCCCGGGATCATGGATTCGTGGTGGCTATGCAGAGGAGAAAGCGGCGGCGTAAAAAAGTAGGAGGTGGGGGCGACGGTCGGCGACCGCTGGACTATCATATTCGACGCCGCATGAGCGACAATCCAAATCGATCCGGTAAAATCCAACTATCCCTCTTCGCCTTAGGCATCTCCAGCGGCCCCACGCATTTCGGATGTCTAAATTGTCCGCGGGCATCCGTTTGCATCGTCAGACGGACGCCAAAATAACCGTGAGGGGCGAAATGTCCGTTTGCGTCGGGGGCTACTTCCAGCGGTCCGACGCATTTTGGACATGGAAGTGTTTTTTCGTGCTACTTCATTTCATTTTTGTTGAATGAGCAAGTTTAAACGGAAAAAAACTAGTACTAAATAATGTCATGTTGCTTCAATCGAATAGATTTTAGCCTAAACAATTCACTGGATACTTCAATCGAATAGGTTCAAACATATTTAATATACAAAGAAGAACAAATTTAAAAACATATAAACTAAAACTAATTTTTAGCCTTCTTGTTAGAAGGCCCTGCCTCGTCATCCAAACTCGTGCACCTCTTGCTTGCCACCTCCTCGTTGGAAGAGGAAGTGGAGGACGACGCGCCCGTCGAGGAGTTGAAACTGGAAGAAATGCCGTCATCGTCGTCGTCGGTGATGAACGGACGATGACGACGACGCGGCGCCCGCGCCAGCGCCCTTGCCCGGGCCCTCGACTTCTTCCTTGCCGCCGCCTTGTCTTCTGCCGCCTCCTGCGCCTCCAACCGGGCAAACTTGGTGTCGGAGTCCTCCTCCTCCTCCTGCCCCTCCTCCTCGTCCTCGGCGTCGCTGCCAGCGCCGCCTCCGTCCTCCTCCTGGCCTTCGCTGGCATTGCCCCCTCCGTCCTCCTCCTCCTCAGTCGGCGTGGAGGCAGGGTCGCTAGCCGTAGAGCCCAGATCGCTTGGCGTCGCAGGTGATTCCCACCAATGCAGAAATCCGGGCAACTTGCCCTCGCTCTCCGAGTCCGACGGCAGCGTGTAGTCGCTCATGGCGGGCGTGCCGGTGTTGGAGAAGAAGAAGATGATGAAAAAGAAGGAGGCGGTTCGTCTTGAATTACCGTAGATGCAGGGGTTATAATATGCGGGGATTAACGACGGTGCGTATAACGAAGAGGCCGCCGGTTTCTCTTCCGCGGCGGTTCGGCGCTTCATTGCAGCGGTAGGCGGGTTGATCGGCACGGTTACCACACCGGTGGTTGATATTCGCGCGCTTGCTGTGAATTTGAGGCCGATCGAACCTGGGTCGGTGCTATGAGGGCCCGTGGGGAAGCGAGCGGACGCTAGGCACGACCGCGCAGTGTCCGCGGAGACACAAACCTGACGCATATTTGCGTCGCGTTTGCGTCAACGGGGACACCCCGGACACGATGCGTCGCCCCGCTGGAGGTGGTGCCAGACGCATTTCCCGTCCGTGCGGACGCAAACGGTCGCTCAGCATCTGTTTGCGTCGCGCCGCTGGAGATTCCCTGACATCTCTGAGACCTCTCTAACTTGCTTTTTTCTACGGTTCATCTTGTTGGGTGCCTGGGACGAGTATCAAGGGGAGGATCCAATGAGGAATAGATGGTCTGCGCCGCTGCTTCTTCGTGCCTTCGTGTCAGACCTGATCAGACAAATCTTGTACGGCGGCAGTTCTACTTCCTCTGGCTCAGATTCCCAGTCCATGTACGGCCTCGGCTGCCATGATCCTTAGCATAGGGCTCTGGTTGTTCTCCTCTGTTACTCTGCTAATGGCTAGACATTTGTTATTGTAACTTGTTACCAATCTGTAAAAGTTTGGAGGATTACAATAGCTTCCAAACATATTCACGCATGGACAATAATGGCTGTGTATCACTAGTAGAAAAAGAGGCTTCCGTCCACCCCCATTAGTCCCGGAAATATTCGAACCGCGACTAAAGGGGGCTTTAGTCGCGGTTCGGGAGGCAACCCGCGACTAATGCTCCATCCGCGACGAAAGGTGCCCCTTTAGTCGCGGTTGGTAACACCAACCGCGACTAAAGGGCTATGGAAGGATGCGGCCGGTGGAAAAATCTTTAGTCGCGGTTGGGGACACCAACCGCGACTAAAGTACCCTTTAGTCGCGGTTGGTGTCCCCAACCGCGACTAAAATTTTCCGAGTTTTTGTACTCCCACACACCCTGCACCCCCCCCCCCACGTGGATCGCCTTTTTTTGGTTTGTAAAATACAAAAGAAAATGATAGAAAATTCAAAAAAAAATTGTTTTCAGATTCTTGTATGTTATGCAACCTACTATTCGGAGAAATTAAGAAATTCGAATTTCCACTTTTTTTGCAAAAAAAGTTTAAAAAATGGTAAAACCGCAATAACTTTTGCATACGACGTCGAAAAAAAACGTATAATATATCAAAAAAATCCTGGGAAAAAGTTACATCCGAATTCACCAGGGTTTACCCGATTAGCTAATTTTTAGATTCTCAAAATTCCAAATGGAAATACAAAAGCAGGAAGATTTTAGTTTTTTCTATAAATTAAGTATTATATATTTTTTTAATTTTTTAAAACCTAAACTTAATAATTTCATTCTGCATAAAGATTACTATCATTTTTACCCAATTTTTAGATTTTCAAATTTTTAGATTTTAGGTTTGGCAAAAAAATATTTAATTAATTAATAAAATTAAAAATAATACAAATTAAAAAGTTAATGTTTATTTATTTATCCAATATTATTATTACATCATTACTTTTGTTTATTAAAAGAATTATTTGAAATTCAAACACTAAAGAAATGTGACATCGATCAACATGTTAATAGGATTGATATGATACTACTATCACATACATGCGCGCGAAGCACTTGGATGCGAACGGAATGGAACTCGGATGTTAAGCGTGCTAGAGGTGGAGTAGTGGGAGGATGGGTGACCGAGCGGTAAGTTTGACCAAGAGTAAGTAATTTGACTAGAGATAAGTGTAGTTAGAGATAGAGACTAAGCTATGCAAATAACTGAAATAAGATAAATTATGAAGAAAAAAAAGAAAAAAAACGGAGTGAAAAAAATTTAGAAATCCAAATGAATTAAAAAAAAATTAACGAAATAGCCTTTAGTCCCGGTTGGGGACACCAACCGCGACTAAAGGTCCTTCGCCCAGGCGCACGGTAGCCGCCCACGTGGACGGGCCTTTAGTCGCGGTTCGTAAGCAACCGCGACTAAAGAGGGGCCTTTAGTCGCGCTTAATTAGTCGCGGTTGCGCAACCGCGACTAATGGCAGTTGCGAACCGCGACTAAAGGCCATTTTTCTACCAGTGTATGTGATTGATTCCTATAAATTTAATGGTGGCCAGTGGTAATAATAAATAGATCTCTTATCATATCATACTGTATTTCCTTTCACGTGTATTGAAATAATTGATCTGAATGGAAGGCCAATTCCTTATTTTTCTATTGCAGCGAAAAGGAACATGGATGTTCCATACTTATATGAAGGAAATAAATACAGGTAACAATACACTTTAAACTTGGGCATATTTTAGAAACATGTAATACATTTCTGTTCTAGCTAATTATTTTGTACATGGTTGTCTGGAGAGGCCATTTAAGTTATTCTTGGTTGCACTTCACTGGTTCATATCACTTTTCATTGCTTGAATGGTTGTATACGTTTTAGATATACTGAGTATCACTTAATTAGTAATTCTGGCTTATGCTTGGGCAATCTGAGCGTAATAGGGTATCTGTTTTCTGTATGTTCACTAACTTTCGGATTTTCCCTTGAGTTTTCATTTGGTTGCGTGAGGTTTGCTCCAATTGGGCTCTTTATATATATATATATTTTCCTTGCCAGCATATATTTTAAAATGCTTCGATCTCGCAGAATAAATCGGGTTCACCTAGCATCCTAGCATGTCACCAAAATCACATGTTGCCTGTCTTTGCACTTGTTTAGTAAGTTGATATCCTCTTAGGTTCAAAAAAATGTTCACTCTTCATTTGAATCATACTCACATTAATTAGTATGCTTTTACTAATCGCGAGCTAACAATTTTATTTTAGAAACACAATATCTGAGAAGCATGACATCGACATTTCATCTCAGTCAATCTCCCTTGCAATCTGCAGAGGTTTATATTTGCTTTCATAAGAAGCTTTTAGGTTATAAACCTTTATTTCTGTATCTTTTAGGCTAACATAAGTGCAAATTTCTTTTTGCGACTAACTTGACTGCTAACATATGCAGCAGAATGGAGTCAAATAAATCGGTGTACTCATGGTCATGAAGCTTAGCTTTCCGATGACATATTAGTTGATTTGTATTCCTTGCTCCAGTTGAGCCCTTTATTATATTTACCAACATATCTTTTTAAATGCTTCAATATAATCTCGCAGAATAAATCAGCTTCACCTAGCAGCCTAGCATGTCATCAAAATCGCATGTTGCCCGTCTTTGCACTTGTAGTAAGTTGATATTCTCTTAGGTTAAAAAAATTTCTTCATTCTTCATTCGAGTCATTATTATACACTATATAAAAGGTAGACGGATTCACGCCTCCTGGTTAATCGGAGCACTGTAGATGTGCAATTTCCATCCGGTTAACTCTATTGGTTCAGCGACACGTACTCCCTTATTTTTCTCTACCTTCCCTGGTTAATTACTTTCCTTTTTTTTTTCGGAGATTGGGGCAACTGGCTACCGGCTGGGTACTGGGTTTCCTTTTATTGTCGTCCGTCTCTCCCGGTTACGTTTCCTGGAAACATCTAGTGGGTAGGTCCCACCATCCACCGCTTCGCCGCTTTGACCCAGGTGTGGAAGACAACAAATCACCAACGCCTCTTCCTGATCTTCCCTCGGTGCACGCCCCACGTTTACCACTTCTCCTACCACTCCGACGCCTGCCCCATCGCCGTGGCCGACCAAGAGGCCAGCCATGGCCGGCGCCTCCGGGGAGATCCCAGATGGGCCGGATTCCACCACAGCGCCTGGGTGTCGCGGCTCACGACGGGACATCAACCTCAAGTCAAAGGCCGCAGTGGGCGACGAAGAGTCCTGGCATGGCCGGCGCGACGGGGAGCTCCCAGTTGGGGCGGCTTCCGCCTGTGAATTCCATGGCTGGGAGGACCCGATGTCTTCTTTTCGCTTCTCTTTCCGTCCAATCTCTTGCTTTCTTCCATGGTCTTTCAATCTGTTTTGGTCCAATGATGTTTCTCTCAAATTTTATTTTCATTGCTGCTGGTGTCCCATGCTTTCTTGGTAGATCCACCCCGGATGCTGAATAAGAACTTGCAGAAGGAAGTTTGAGATCGTGGACAACGAGGCTACCTGCACAAACATGAACTATCAGATGAGATTATCCATCTTTTTTTTTTGTCTCACCTCCTGATCTCTTTCCCTCTAAATGTCCCTCTGTGTCCTCATGAGCCATGAAGATCTTCAAAGGAAAATGGTAAATAGTTAATTAGATACATTTGTTTCTACAAGGAGCTACTTATATATTGCCAACAGATGCAGTGTTCTGGTAGTTAATCTTTTTGCTGGTCAAAATACAATGACTACCACTGCTACTATTGTATAACATGAGGATGTTGCATCATCGTATGATCCATATAAGGAGAGGCTATGAAATATTCTGTTTCATCCATCCTACAAATTTGATTCCAGGTTTAACGCATTTCGTCATTAATTAAGTCTGGTAGATATAACTAAGATATATTTCTAAGTTTGGTACGAAGAATTTAGTTCAGTTTGAGAGGTATAAATACGATACATTTCTAATTTTCATATGAATCAAGCCAAGGTTGTTCCCTAATATTTATCAGTTTGTTATGAATAGATTCAAGTTTGCGTCCCAGAGTGAAAATAATTGTTCAAGCTTACAATTTGTCCACGACTTAGGAACACCGCTTTCCCTATTTTCTAGATTTATTATGTCTCCCTGGAATTCCCTGGAATTCCATGCACATCATTTCCTGCTTTTCCTACTTTTCACTCCTTTCAAAGTTTTACATATTTCACTAAATGCAACATGTGCACAGAACTCTGTTCAGATCATGTTCATGTACGTTGTTACCATACTGCAGCTTATATGTATGGGTATCTTGCTTTTTACTTAACTTTTATGTGTGCTTGCACTTATGAGGGTAAGCTGACAATTGCTATCACTAGAGCATCTTAAGATGGCCTTTCCTTTTATTTTTGCTTATTCAATTTGTAAATGCAGATTTGTTTACATGGGCTATCGAACTGTAGAAAAAACATGTTAAAGCCAATAAACATGATAAAGAGTAGGTATTAGCTGTTAAATCTCCTTTTTGTGAGGTGACGTGTGTTCTGCATGAGAATTCATTTTGTGGCAACCTATATTAAATCTCCTTTTCTTCTCAAACTAACTACAATCTTGCTTTACAGAGGATTTTTTCCAACCTGTGTTCCGTATATAGTTAAGATTTCCGCGTTCTTTTTGGAGTATAGATGTAATCTCTGTTCAAAAGGATGCTCCAGGTCCTGGTTCAGTTCCGATGTTAGTTAAGAAATGGAATTTTTTTCATGTTACCAATTGTTTTGCAGGGTTCAGTCAGTAAACTGAAATGTCTGCTTAACCATTTCGGGTGTCCCAAGCTGTCAGAGCGTTCACCGGGCGCCGGAATCTGCTGATATTTACAGCCAGTGCAAAGTTATGCATCTTCCAGTACTATGATGACTGGGTAACAAGCTGTTACATTGTTGATGTTTCAAGTATTGGCTTATCTTTTTTCCAGATTAGCAATGCAAATCCAAAGGTATGGTATTCTATTTGTATTGCTCACTTTATTTACTTCAGTATGAAGTCAGGACCCTTAATTTTGGCTATCTACACAAATTAAAGATGAAGCTCTGAAGCCTCTGAGCAAGTCTCAGTTCAGGTACATGTTCTTTTTATAGGTTGAAGATATATGCTCTTTTTTACATCTACAAGGAGAGATCTAAAACTATTATGGTATGCCGTTAGTGGAAACGAAGAAAAATTATCATTTGTCATTGAAAGTTCAGAAAATTTAACCTCACTTAGACATGTGGCAGCGACCCCGCCGAGTGCTGCCAATTATCCAGCTAGCTAGGAAAGCCTACCACCACGAAACTACTTACGCACGTAGAGTGTTCAGAAGCTCATACACCAAGTTCGATGCGGATCTGAAGGAGGATACCACACGGGTGAAGATTTACTACGCCGCCAAGCCTGGCATGCTGCTGTCAACGGTGGATTCTTTTTCTTTTGGTTTTCGAATCTCTGTTTTTTTCAATGGATTCTCACTCGATTTGCTTATGTTATCTTATGGTTCATTTGATTCTATTTGGTGTTGGCTTTGGCCACTCCACATTGTTTTCATTTCATTGCCTTATGAAGCATGTCTTCCTTATGCAGGCCCCGTGTGCGTTGTGTTCTTCTAGATGTTAGTACCGGCTCCTCGCCATGGTGGCTATTTTTCTGAGACGCTTCCAAGGCCAGGTTTCATAGGTGTTCTTCAGGTGTTGCTGGGCCAATTGGGTTTACAGACCTCCTCCAGCGCACAAAGAAGAAAAGATAACAGCCGCCGAATTCACCTTCTTTGGTCCCTAGGGAGTAATTAGTCCTATTTGCAGGCAAAGATGAGTTAGATTGTTGTTATGTCAGTAGTCCACTATTTTTTCCCCTTTTCTCAGTCGTGTTGTTTATGGTTGTAATCAATCAGTCTGATCAATGCAATCTTCTCTGTTTTTTCCTCTTTGAGCTGTACTGCACATTGAGTGATGCAGAGCTCCTGTGTGTGCACTTCCTGTTTGCTTTTACCTCTTAGTTCTTTTTACAGATCTACACAAGATATTGGGTACCCAAAAACTGTAGGACTGACGGTTACTAGGTTTATCATATCTATGCTACTCTACGAATAAGAGCAATAGCTCTGAACTTTTGGCATTGAGAAACAGAGAATGTCAGTTCGTAGCAGATTCTTGCTATACTTTGTTAAGTAATCTCAAAATCTGAACGAAGCAAGTTCTAAGTTGATCAACTACTGCCAAGTGAGGAGAATGGGTACTAAAATCATTCATCACTGGGCTCACAATTCAGAAGGTTTTGAAGACAATGCCCACTGTCCATACATGATCTACTGTTCTACACATGTCATTGCTACACAGAGAATAATACATAAAATCTGCAATCCTAGGCTTGCTGTTAGTGAACAGAAACATTTAGAAAATACGAAGAAAGGGGCAACATATGAACACATACATTCAGGAGCAACGGATGACTCATCAAGCACATCAAACCAGTTAGAGCCATCTGAGAAAACTAAAAGTTTTGTGAGAGGGGGTGTGCACCTGCAAGTGCAAGCCTTCTGTGGCCATTGCGCCTATAGAGTCAGCCTCAGCTCCTCTGACTTTGCGGCCGCCTTCTTCCAAGCTTTTGCAAGCGGGACGGATGGTCTCGCGGTTACCGTCCCCGAGAATGCTGTGGTGGCGGATCGAGCTCCAGTTGCGGCTCCACTGCCCTGATGGTTGTGCGTCCGCTTCCGTACGAGAAGCAGCGACGGGACAGATCCTCAGCTTCTGGCACCTCACGCCGCCGCCGATGTGTGGCCGCTTTCCTCTGAGCAACGGCTGCAGGGCATACATGGAGACATAGTTAGCTTTTAACTGCAAGATGCCAGTAAAGGTAGAACGGCATGGTGATGGCAATGAATCTACGATTGATACCATAGCGAGCATTATGTTGTTCTCACTTGCCTCGATTGGCAGCTCCGGCGGATGGAATCGACGAGCAGGCTCGGCGGCAGTACGCGCACGACCAAGAGCAGGGAGAAAGGGGAACGGAGGTGACTATGCTGATGCCTGTGTGCGGGTCAGCACGTGTGAGAAAAGGAAGAGGCCGTGTTCTCTATGTGCGCTGCCATTTGCATAAAAAATAGGTGTACGTGTTTTAAACGTTAAAAATCATAATTATAATCTAACATAATATTTTAAAATATAGAAAAGATATAAATCCATTCATAAATTTGCTTCCACTAATTCTTAATTGTTTTCTGTTATATCTATCAATTTTTTCAACAGTTGTTCGACATATTTTCTAATACATGTATCTTTCTCTTGTGTGAAAAAATAAGAATACTTATTCGTTGCTTCTGCGCTAGCTCCCATAATAGTTTTATATAACATTTCCTGATAAATATATTGTTTCCCTTTCGAGAAAAGTAAGAACACTTATTTCAATCAAATAAACATAGTTTGAGAAACACATGATGAGTTTCATAATAAAGATGAACATATCTTATTGTGATGCATTTAATTGGAAAATATGATCCATTTACAATAGAAATGAATAGTCAACAACAAAAATGAATGTAATTTTTCCAGATTTTTTTACAGCCGTTGAATTCATGCGGCAAATCTATAGAGCTCACTCCAGCTCTCGACTTCTCTACCACCTCAGCATGCTATTAGTTACTGTTAGCTATACATCTTAGCAGCAGTGTAGATTAAAATCACTTGACAATTTATCCCTTCCGCAATGTGGCTCTATCCAGTGTGTGTAATTCAGTATAAAAAAATCATGTATCACCATCGTCTGGCTGAGTCCATTAAAAATGCGCATCTATGTCTTCTGGCTAAGTCCACTAAGAATGCGCATCAACACCGTTTGACTCAGTCCAGTAGGTATACGCATTCACGCATGCTTGCTAAGTCCAGCAGAAATACGTATATGTGTCGCCTGGCTGTAAACATGTACTAGCCCCGGCTATCTCCGGTATATAATTGAATGTCAGTACGTACATTTATCGCCATGGCGTCCTACTTGCTCTCCCTTCTACTATCTGCTTGAATCAGTTTTTACCTATTACAATTACACTCCAAACTAAAACACATAACATTAATTCACTCACGCAAAATTTGTGAACGCCACGGGCGCGGCGTGCCGCCGCGCCTATGCCTCCTAGTATAATATTAGTTAGTATGCTTTTACTAATTGCGAGCTAACCCTTTATTTTAGAAACACAATATCTCACCAGCATGACATCAACATTTCATCTCTCAGTCATTCTCACTTGCAGTCTGCAGATGTTTACATTTGCTTTCATAAGAAGCTTTTAGATTATGGAACCTTTATTTCTGCATCTTTTAGGCTAACATAAGTGCAAATTTCTTTTGCGAGTAACTTGACTGTTAGCTGACCTGCTATTTCGGCTGCATATGCATCGAATTTAGTCAAAGAAATTGGTGTACTCATGGTCATGAAGTTTAGCTTTCCGAAGGCATATTAATTGATTTGGACCCCTTGCTCCAGTTGAGCCATTTATTTTACTTACCAGTATATATTTTTAAATGCTTCAATATAATCTTGCAGAATAAATCATCTTCACCTAGCAGCCTAGCATGTCACTAAAATCACATGTTGCCGCCTTTGCACTTGTTAAGTAAGCTGATATCATTTTATGTTTAAATAAATTGTTAATTCTCCATTCGAATCATATCAGTTTAATTACTTTGCTTCTACTGATTACGAGTTGACCCTTTTATTCCAGAAACCCAATATCTGACCTGCATGACATTGACATTTCATCTCTTAGTCAATCTGACTTTGCAGCTACGGCTTTAGTTGACTGGTTTGTAATATGTAGAGATTTACATTTTCTTTTATTAGAGGCTTTAGATTAGAAAATGTTTGGTTCTGTGTCTTTTAGGCTAATGTAGAGCAAAATCCATTTTGCGAGTAACTTGGCTATAAGTTGATCTGCTTTTTTGGCTGCATATGCGATTTCCAATGTTGCACTATTCCAGTATTAGTGGATAATAAATTAAACCATTTGATACGAAGATACAAATAAGTCCGGGATGACATAGAAAGAGGTGAGCTTAGATTTTATTGGTACAATATATGTCACCATGGTTTAGAAGGTTTCTTTGATCTTATACTGCTCGTTTTGTTGATATGGGAACTAAAGTCAATTACTTTGTTGTTGTTCCTATGGAATTCATGTATGATACCCCCCCCCCCCAAAAAAAGGGAATCCATGGATGATGGCCATTAGTCATGTGCATAATGTCAAAAAAACGTTATTGCCTTTTCTCATAAAAGAATCCCAATTCTCTCTAAGGTTATGTCTTTTGGTCGCCTCTACAGTCACATACATCTTTATTTTAGGATTTAGGATTGCACTTTATATTGATTCTCAAGTCTATCCAATAAAATTAATTGTATAAGTGTTGATCAGTGGGAGAATTAAAGTCTTTCAGAACACACCTTACCTTTCATATTATAGTTAATATGTGCAAGGATAGAAGTAGGATTTGTAATGTTTTGCTCTGTCCATTTTTATTCACTAGTAGAAAACCTCTCATCCATCTAAGCCATAAATACCGGTTCCCTTACGAACCGGTACTAAAGGGTGTATTAGTACCGGTTGCACTGCTCAGACCTTTAGTACCGGTTCGTAAGGACCTTTAATACCGGTTCGTGACACGAACCGGTACTAAAGGGTTTGCGTCAGCTGAAAAACCTTTAGTACCGGTTCGTGACACGAACCGGTACTAAAGGGTAGACCTTTAGTACCGGTTCGTGTCACGAACCGGTACTAAAGGTTTTTCTGCTCCCCACGCAGCTCCACCCCCCCATGTGGATCGCCTTTTTTGACACTGTAAAATAGAAAAGAAAATGATAGAAAATTAAAAAAATAAAATGTTTTCAGATTGTTCTATGTTATGCAACCTACTATTAGGAAAAATTAATAAATTCGAATTTTCACTTTTTTTGCAAAAAAGTTTTGAAAAATGGTAAAACCGCAATAACTTTTGCATACGACGTCGAAAAAATACGTATAATATATCAAAAATATCCAGGGAAAAAGTTACATCCGAATTCACCTGGGTTTACCCGGTTAGCCAATTTTTAGATTCTCAAAATTCCAAATGAAAATATGAAAGCAGGAAGATTTTAGTTTTTTTCCAGAAATTTAAAATTTTATATATTTTTATTTTTATTAAATTAAAATATTAATTGTAAGATTTTTTGAGTCCTAACATATTACTATTACTTTTATCAAATTATAAGATTTTCAATTTTTCAAGTTTTAGGTTTTGCAAAAAATATTAAATTTTTTAAAAATAATTAAAAATAATAAAAATTAAAAAAGTTAATTTTATTTATTTATTCAACATTATTATTACATCATTACTTTTATTTATTAAAACAATTATTTGGAATTCAAACGATAAAAAGTGTGACATCGACCAACATGTTAATAGGATTGATATGATACTATTATCACATACATGCGCGCGAAGCACTTGGAAGTGGAACGGGATGGAACTTGAAAGTTAAGCGTGCTAGTGCGGGAGTAGTGTGAGGATGGGTGACCGACCGGGAAGTTTGACTACGGGTAAGTAATTTGACTAGAGATTAAGTGTAGTTAGAGACTAACGGAAATACTAGTAATTCTGAAAAAATTAAAAAAAAAGAGGCCGTGAAAAAAAAGGGTGTGAAAAATAATTAGTAGAAAAAATGGAAAAAAAAATTAAACAAAATAGGCTTTAATACCAGTTCGTGTTACGAACCGGTACCAAAGGTCTCCAGCCCCACGGGTTCCTCCGTGCCCACGTGGAGGCACCTTTAGTACCGGTTCGTAAGCAACCGGTACGAAAGGGGGGGCCTTTAGTGCCGGATAATTAGTACCGGTTGCTCAACCGGTACTAATGCCCCTATGGAACCGGTACAGATGAGCGTTTTTCTACTAGTGATTTAGTAACTGGCTCCAAATTTTACCAAATATCTATAATTCCATGGTTTTTTCAAATATTTATAGATTTCTTTACTGATGATGGACGGGCGCGGCAACGCGCGCTTTCATGGTTTAGTATATGATGATAATACCATGTTTAAATTGATTTATGAGGATTTACCAATGATCTCCTTTATTTGGTTTATAACTCTGCAAAACAGGAAAATCCTATTTTATGTATTTTTCACTTTCATCGATCTATATGGAGTCAAATTGATTTGAGATGTTTGGAGCATCACTTTTTCATCGGGAGAAGCACCCTGGACCCTGGACACACCTAGAGAGGCCTGAGGCCCGAAAGAGCATAGGTGGCGCGCCCAACAAGGTAGGGCGCGCCACCTAGCCTCTTACGGCCGTCGATCATCGAAACCGCGTGATATTTTCTCCCACCGACGTATTATGACCTAAAAATGACTATATATATCGCCCCGAAGAGTTCTTGGGAGTAGAGCACCGACGGAAGACAGAAACACAAAATGGAGGCTGCAGGAGAGAAGATTGGGGGGACTCCACCAGGATCACCTCCGGAGGGATCTCCACCTTCTCCAACGTATTCATCATCACCATGATCAAGGGAGAGTAGTCCACCTCTGGACTACAGGTTTGTGGCAGTATCTTGATCTATTTCTCTCATGTTCTTCATAGTTCTTAGTGTCATATGAACCGCCTCACATGATTATGGCCATATTTTGCTATGAGATCTAATCGTATTATATGTAAGATGTACTGATAGATGCATATTATGTACCCCATTCTTAAGTATTTATTCTGATCCAACATCTATGCAAGAGCGTGTGTGGGGTGATGTGTGTATCAGATGAACTACCATGGTTTTAGTGATTGGATAGTGGCAATAAATTCATGATCTATTGTGGCTTTGCCTTTTCTTTTGCTACCCCACTAAGGATAAAGTGAATGCATGTGCTATGTTCATCACGTGACAGTAGTGATGATCTTGTTTGTTCAAGGTAACATATTTGATATTCAAACATCATGTTAAAGTAGTTATTTATATGCTCTGTTGATTCGTAATACAAGATTGCATGGAGTTTTCCCTTTCTTGTGGATTATAAGAAATATGTGTTGCATCATCTCTATATTAGGATGTGATGCCCATATGAATGCTTATCTTACTCATATTATTATTTTGCATCCTCATAGATCATTGAAGAATTACTATTTGTCCACTGCAACTTAAAAGAGATAATAGTCAAGTGAGCTGTAATATCCCAGGATTCGAGACGAACGAGGGGTAGATTTTAGAAAGGGATGTGCGTTGCATCGTAAAATATGGGAAAATTTCGCGCTTTATTGAAAAACTGCATCTTAGGGGGGACAAGTTTCTCTCTCGACACCAGATAGGGTTAGGGTTTCGAGAGTGCGATAAACTTGGACCTCATTTATCTTAACTCAGGGTTTTTGAGAAGAGAGGGGAACAATCCACCTTTCAACTTAAGTAGCATGATTGAATTCAAACAAGCTAGGTTTGAATTTCAAATTCAAACATCAATTAGGCATATTATAATTCAAATAATAGATAATTCATTAAACAATTGGAAAATCATGAATATAAAAGAATGGAACATATATTAAAAGCTCATTAGGGAAAACTTGAGCTTTATTGATTAACACACAAGATACATTGTCATTTACAATATCCATTTGAATTATAAATATTACAACACATTACGAAATTGAATAAATGAAAAAGAAAAAGAAAATTACAAATAATTATAGAATGCTAAACTACATAAGCAAATCTTCCAGAATTTCTTGATCAACACTTGATTGAGATCCTCTTGAGCATCCATTTGGTCCCTGCATACAAACACAAGAAACAAGAAATGCAAGTTAGGCCAAGTGGCAAAGCCACTTGGCAGGTTAGTCAATGAAATAAGAATTCTGGATGGATAATACCAAACCAGCCGAGCTGAACAATGCCAAAGCCCAAGTTCCAACCATGGAACAACCAAGCAGCTCACAAGGCATGTTGCATGCCCAACAGCACACACAAGCCAGGGGAGTCACCAAAGTGACCAGGTGGTGCTGTCGACCATGGAAGCAAGGAGAAGGGGGTATAAAATCTTTTCAGAAGCAAACCCTAGCTGTTCATCGACAGCAGTTCCAAAGGGTAAGAACACAAGAACAGCAAGAACACACAGCCAGCAAAACTATCCAGGACAGTTCCACCAAGGACTGTTTGCTGTAGAGCAAGCACAAGATGAGGTAAATCATCACAAGCTAGCCAGGAGGAGCAGGGCAAGCTTAAGCCATCGATCAGAAGCAAAACCACTACATCAACACATATTCTAGGAGCTAGAGTGAGGTATACCCAAGAATCATGAGCAAGCACTGTTTTGCTCATACAAATCAAGCTTATGCATAAGCCACACAAGCCATAGGATGAGCTACCCTGTTTGTATCATCATTTGGCATCCAACCATATGGTGCAAGCAAAATAAGGGATAAGCCAGTAGGAATTCATCCAAGGGAACACTGATTAAGTCAACATAATTATAACTGACATAACCAAAGAAATCCAGCATGGATTTGAACCCTATCTAGCCAACCAGACTCACCTAGCACCCTATAGCTAGCTATACCATCAGATTTTGGACATTTAAATGTCCATTTTCATTTCAACATCAAATATACTGGAAGCACTTGAATAAACTACTAGTAATATTGCACAGAAGCATACAGAAATGGTAGGAGCAACCATAACTAGCAGGACAAGCTCTGCTAGGGTCACAACAACTACCTAGCCACACACAAAAGCCAACTAGAGAAGCATATCATCACTCTGATGCGCGTAAATGTACACGTCCGTTGGGAACCCCAAGAGGAAGGTATGATGCGCACAGTGGCAAGTTTTCCCTCAGAAAGAAACCAAGGTTTAATCGAACCAGGAGGAGCCAAGAAGCACGTTGAAGGTTGATGGTGGCGAAATGTGATGCGGCGCAACACCGGGGATTCCGGCGCCAACGTGGAACCTGCACAACACAACCAAAGTACTTTGCCCCAACGAAACAGTGAGGTTGTCAATCTCACCGGCTTGCTGTAACAAAGGATTAACCGTATTGTGTGGAAGATGATTGTTTGCGAAGAAAACAGTAAAGAACAATTGCAGTAGATTGTATGCGATGTAAAGAATAGGACTGGGGTCCACAGTTCACTAGAGGTGTCTCTCCCATAAGATAAAAGCATGTTGGGTGAACAAATTACAGTCGGGCGATTGACAAATAGAAAAGGGCATAACAATGCATATACATGATATGATAAATATACTGAGATTTAATTGGGCATTACGACAAAGTACATAGACCGCCATCCAACTGCATCTATGCCTAAAAATTCCACCTTCAGGTTATCATCCGAACCCCATTCAGTATTAAGTTGCAAAGCAACAGACAATTGCATTAAGTATGGTGCGTAATGTAATCAACAACTACATCCTTAGACATAGCATCAATGTTTTATCCCTAGTGGCAACAAGCACATCACAACCTTAGAACTTTATGTCACCGTCCTGGTATCAATGAAGGCATGAACCCACTATCGAGCATAAATACTCCCTCTTGGAGTTAAGAGCAAAAACTTGGCCGAGCCTCTACTAATAACGGAGAGCATGCAAGATCATAAACAACACATAAGTAATAGATTGATAATCATCATAACATAGTATTCTCTATCCATCGGATCCCGACAAACACAACATATAGTATTACATATAGATGATCTTGATCATCTTAGGCAGCTCACAAGATCCAACAATGAAGCACATGAGGAGAAGACGACCATCTAGCTACTGCTATGGACCCATAGTCCAGGGGTGAACTACTCACTCATCACTCCGGAGGCGATCATGGCGATGAAGAGTCCTCCGGGAGATGAATCCCCTCTCCGGCAGGGTGCCGGAGGCGATCTCTCGAATCCCCCGAGATGGGATTCGCGGCGGCGGCGTCTCTGGAAGGTTTTCCGTATCGTGGCTCTCGGTACTGGGGGTTTCGCGACGGAGACTTTAAGTAGGCGGAAGGGTAGGTCAGGGGGCCACACGAGGTGCCCAGGGGGTAGGGCCGCGCGGCCAGGGCTTGGGCCGCGCCGCCCTGTCCCCTGGCTGCCTCGTGGCCCCACTTCGTTGACTCTTCGGTCTTCTGGAAGCTTCGTGCAAAAATAGGACCCTGGGCGAAAGTTTCGTCCAATTCCGAGAATATTTCCTTACTAGGATTTCTGAAACCAAAAACAGCAGAAAAATGACAACTGGCTCTTCGGCATCTTGTTAATAGGTTAGTTCCAGAAAATGCGTAAATACGACATATAATGTGCATAAAACATGTAGATATCATCAATAATGTAGCATGGAACATAAGAAATTATCGATACGTCGGAGACGTATCAGCATCCCCAAGCTTAGTTCTGCTCGTCCCGAGCAGGTAAAACGATAACAAAGATAATTTCTGAAGTGACATGCCATCATAATCTTGATCATACTATTTGTAAACATATGTAATGAATGCAGCGATCAAAACAATGGTAATGACATGAGTAAACAAGCTGAATCATAAAGCAAAGACTTTTCATGAATAGTACTTCAAGACAAGCATCAATAAGTCTTGCATAAGAGTTAACTCATAAAGCAATAAATCAAAGTAAAGGTATTGAAGCAACACAAAGGAAGATTAAGTTTCAGCGGTTGCTTTCAACTTATAACATGTATATCTCATGGATAGTTGTCAATATAAAGTAATATAACAAGTGCAATATGCAAGTATGTAGGAATCAATGCACAGTTCACACAAGTGTTTGCTTCTTAAGGTGGAGAGAGATAGGTAAACTGACTCAAAAATAAAAGTAAAAGAAAGGTCCTTCAAAGAGGAAAGCATCGATTGCTATATTTGTGCTAGAGCTTTTATTTTGAAAACATGAAACAATTTTGTCAATGGTAGTAATAAAGCATATGAGTTATGTAAATTATATCTTACAAGTTGCATGTCTCATGCATAGAGTACCAATAGTGCCCGCACCTTGTCCTACTATCTCGGAAAACACGGATTCTCATCGCATAACATATGTTTCAACCAAGTGTCACAAAGGGGTACCTCCATGCCGCCTCGTACAAAGGTCTAAGGAGAAAGCTCGCATTTTGGATTTCTCGCTTTTGATTATTCTCAACTTAGACATCCATACCGGGACAACATGGACAACAGATAATGGACTCCTCTTTTATGCATAAGCATGTAACAACAATTATTATTCTCATATGAGATTGAGGATATATGTCCAAACTGAAACTTCCACCATGATACATGGCTTTAGTTAGCGGTCCAATGTTCTTCTCTAACATATGCATACTCAAACCATTTGATCATGAAATCCACTACTTCAGACAAGACGAACATGCATAGCATCTCACATGATATCCAACAAAGATAAAGTTGATGGCGTCCCCAGAAGCATGGTTATCGCACAACAAGCAACTTAATAAGAGATAAAGTGCATAAGTACATATTCAATACCACAATAGTTTTTAAGGCTATTTTGTCCCATGAGCTATATATTGCAAAGGTGAATGATGGAATTTTAAAGGTAGCACTCAAGCAATTTACTTTGGAATGGCGGAGAAATACCATGTAGTAGGTAGTTATGGTGGACACAAATGGCATAGTGGTTGGCTCAAGGATTTTGGATGCATGAGAAATATTCCCTCTCGATACAAGGTTTAGGCTAGCAAGGTTATTTGAAGCAAACTCAAGGATGAACCGGTGCAGCAAAACTCACATAAAAGACATATTGTAAACATTATAAGACTCTACACCGTCTTCCTTGTTGTTCAAAACTCAATACTAGAAATATCTAGACCTTAGAGAGACCAAATATGCAAACCAAATTTTAGCATGCTCTATGTATTTCTTCATTAATGGGTGCAAAGTATATGATGCAAGAGCTTAAACATGAGCACAACAATTGCCAAGTATCACATTATCCAAGACATTTTAGAATTACTACATGTAGCATTTTCAAATTCCAACCATATAACAATTTAACGAAGAAGAAACTTCGCCTTGAACATTATGAGTAAAGCCAAAGGACATATTTGTCCATATGCAACAGCGGAGCGTGTCTCTCCCACAAAGTGAATGCTAGGATCCATTTTGTTCAAACAAAAACAAAAACAAAAACAAACCGACGCTCCAAGTAAAGAACACAAGATGTGATTGAATAAAAATATAGTTTCAGGGGAGGAACCTGATGATGTTGTCGATGAAGAAGGGGATGCCTTGGTCATCCCCAAGCTTAGACGCTTGAGTCTTCTTAAAATATGCAGGGGTGAACCACGGGGCATCCCCAAGCTTAGAGCTTTCACTCCTCTTGATCATAGTATATCATACTCCTCTCTTGACCCTTGAAAACTTCCTTCACACCAAACTTCAAGCAAACTCATTAGAGGGTTAGTGCACAATTAATAATTCACATATTCAGAGGTGACAGAATCATTCTTTACACTTCTGGACATTGCACAAAGCTACTGGACATTAGTGGATCAAAGAAATTCATTCAATATAGCAAATACGGCAATGCGAAATAAAAGGCAGAATCTGTCAAAAACAGAACAGTTCGTAGAGACGAATTTTAAAATGGCACCAGACTTGCTCAAATGGAAAAACTCAAAACTAATGAAAGTTGCGTACATATCTGAGGATCACGCTCGTAAATTGGCAGATTTTTTCGAATTTTCTACAGAGACTTGTGCCAGAATTCGTGACAGACAGCAATGCTGTTTCTGCGTAGCGATCCCAAATATAACATCAACTTTAACATAGAAACTTTACTTGGCACAAAAACATGAGAAGGAGAGGTTGCTACAGTAGTAAACAACTTCCAAGACTCAACAAAAACAAAAATTGCTGTAGTAAAAACATGGGTTGTCTCCCATAAGCACTTTTCTTTAACGCCTTTCAGCTAGGCGCAGAAAGTGCAAATCAAGTAACATCAAGAGTAGAAGCATCAACTTCATAACTTGTTCTAATAATAGAATCAAAAGGCAACTTAATTCTCTTTCTAGGGAAGTGTTCCATACCTTTCTTGAGAGGAAATTGATATTTAATATTACCTTCCCTCATATCAATAACAGCACCAACGGTTCGAAGAAAAGGTCTTCCCAACACAATAGGACAAGATGCATTGCATTCAATATCCAAGACAACAAAATCAACGGGGACAAGGTTATTGTTAACCGTAATGCGCACATTATCAATCCTCCCCAAAGGTTTCTTTTTAACATTATCGGCAAGATTAACATCCAAATAACAATTCTTCAATGGTGGCAAGTCAAGCATATCATAAATCTTTTTAGGCATAACGTGAAATACTTGCACCAAGATCACATAAAGCATACATTCAAAGTCATTGAATTTCATTTTAATGATGGGCTCCCAACCATCTTCTAACTTTCTAGGAATAGAAGTTTCAAGTTTTAGTTTCTCTTCTCTAGCTTTTATGAGAGCATTTGTAATATGTTTTGTAAAGGCTAAATTTATAGCACTAGCATTAGGACTTTTAGCAAGTTTTTGTAAGAACTTTATAACTTCAGAGATGTGGCAATCATCAAAATCTAAATCATTATGAGCTACAGCAATGGGATCATTGTTCCCAAGGTTGGAAAAAATTTCAGCAGTTTTATCACAAGCAGTTTCAGCAGTTTCAGCAATTTCAGGCAGTTTTGTACGCTTTGCACTAGGAGTAGAAACATTGCCAACACCAATTATTTTACCATTGATAGTAGGAGGTGCAGCAACATGTGAATCATTATCATTACTAACGGTGGTAATAGTCCAAACTTTAGCTACATTATTCTCTTTAGCTAGTTTTTCATTTTCTTCTCTATCCCACCTAGCACGCAATTCAGCCATTAATCTTATATTCTCATTAATTCTAACTTGGATGGCATTTGCTGTAGTATTAATCTTATTATCAATATCATCAGGTTTAGCAGCCATTTTATTAATTAAAGAGGATTGTGATGCGGACATGTATGAGATTCGGGTTTCAGCATTTGAAATTTTAATTTGCAGACCAGAAACCTCCCTATTCAAGTTTTCAAGTTGATTTCCTATATTTTTCAACAAGGTAGATTGTTCATTCATAGTTTTAGTAAACAATTGATTTTGCTCATATTGTGATTGCATAAATTTTTTAGTGGATCTTTCAATTTCTAGCATCTTTTCCTCATATCTACCATAAGAATTGCCATAATCATTACCACTAACAGGATATGGCCTATAATTATTACCAGAGTTGTTCCTATAAGCATTGTTGTTGAAATTATTATTTTTAATGAAATTCACATCAACATTTTCTTCTTGAGCAACCAATGAAGCTAAAGGAACATTATTTGGATCAACATTAGATCTACCATTCACAAGCATAGACATAATCACATCGATCTTATCACTCAAGGAAGAGGTTTCTTCAACAGAATTTACCTTCTTACCTTGTGGAGCTCTTTCCGTGTGCCATTCAGAGTAATTTATCATCATATCATCAAGAAGTTTTGTTGCCGCCCCCAAAGTGATGGACATAAAGGTACCTCCAAGCAGCTGAATCCAATAAATTTCGCGAAGAAAAATTTAGTCCTGCATAGAAGGTTTGGATGATCATCCAAGTAGTCAGTCCATGGGTTGGGCAATTCTTTACCAAAGATTTCATTCTCTCCCATGCTTGAGCAACATGTTCAGTATCTAATTGCTTAAAATTCATTATGCTACTTCTCAAAGATATAATTTTAGCGGGAGGATAATATCTACCAATAAAAGCATCCTTACATTTAGTCCATAAATCAATACTATTCCTAGGCAAAGATAGCAACCAATCTTTAGCTCTTTCTCTTAATGAGAAAGGAAACAATTTCAATTTAATAATATCACCATCTACATCCTTATATTTTTGCATTTCACAAAGTTCAACAAAATTATTGAGATGGGCAGCAGCATCATCAGAACTAACACCAGAAAATTGATCTCTCATAACAAGGTTCAGTAAAGCAGGTTTAATTTCAAAGAATTCTGCTGTAGTAGCAGGTGGAGCAATAGGTGTGCATAGGAAATCATTATTATTTGTGTTTGTGAAGTCACACAACTTAGTATTTTCAGGGGTATTCATTTTAGCAACTGTAAATAAAGCAAACTAGATAAAGTAAATGCAAGTAACTAATTTTTTTTGTGTTTTTGATATAGAGAGCAAGACAGTAAATAAAGTAAAACTAGCAACTAATTTTTTTGTGTTTTGTTTAAGTGCAGCAAACAAAGTAGTCACTAAAATAAAGCAAGACAAAAACAAAGTAAAGAGATTGAGAAGTGGAGACTCCCCTTGCAGCGTGTCTTGATCTCCCCGGCAACGGCGCCAGAAAACAGGCTTGATGCGCGTAAATGTACACGTCCGTTGGGAACCCCAAGAGGAAGGTATGATGTGCACAGTGGCAAGTTTTTCCTCAGAAAGAAACCAAGGCTTAATCGAACCAGGAGGAGCCAAGAAACACGTTGAAGGTTGATGGTGGCGAAATGTGATGCGGCGCAACACCAGGGATTCCGGCGCCAACGTGGAACCTGCACAACACAACCAAAGTACTTTGCCCCAACGAAACAAGTGAGGTTGTCAATCTCACCGGCTTGCTGTAACAAAGGATTAACCGTATTGTGTGGAAGATGATTGTTTGCGAAGAAAAGTAAAGAACAATTGCAGTAGATTGTATGCGATGTAAAGAATAGGACCGGGGTCCACAGTTCACTAGAGGTGTCTCTCCCATAAGATAAAAGCATGTTGGGTGAACAAATTACAGTCGGGCAATTGACAAATAGAAAAGGGCATAACAATGCATATACATGATATGATAAATATAGTGAGATTTAATTGGGCATTACGACAAAGTACATAGACCGCCATCCAACCGCATCTATGCCTAAAAAGTCCACCTTCGGGTTATCATCCGAACCCCATTCAGTATTAAGTTGCAAAGCAACAGACAATTGCATTAAGTATGGTGCGTAATGTAATCAACAACTACATCCTTAGACATAGCATCAATGTTTTATCCCTAGTGGCAACATCACATCACAACCTTAGAACTTTCTGTCACTGTCCCAGGTATCAATGAAGGCATGAACCCACTATCGAGCATAAATACTCCCTCTTGGAGTTAAGAGCAAAAACTTGGCCAGAGCCTCTACTAATAACGGAGAGCATGCAAGATCATAAACAACACATAAGTAATAGATTGATAATCATCATAACATAGTATTCTCTATCCATCGGATCTCGACAAACACAACATATAGTATTACGGATAGATGATCTTGATCATGTTAGGCAGCTCACAAGATCCAACAATGAAGCACATGAGGAGAAGACGACCATCTAGCTACTGCTATGGACCCATAGTCCAGGGGTGAACTACTCACTCATCACTCCGGAGGCGATCATGGCGATGAAGAGTCCTCCGGGAGATGAATCCCCTCTCCGGCCGGGTGC
Organism: Lolium rigidum; assembly: GCF_022539505.1. Lineage (NCBI taxonomy): Eukaryota > Viridiplantae > Streptophyta > Magnoliopsida > Poales > Poaceae > Lolium > Lolium rigidum. The sequence continues at coordinate 338,461,715 of NC_061514.1, forward strand.
CGGAGGCGATCTCCTGAATCCACCGAGATGGGATTCGCGGCGGCGGCGTCTCTGGAAGGTTTTCCGTATCGTGGCTTGATCTCGGTACTGGGGGTTTCACGACGGAGGCTTTAAATAGGCGAAAGGGCAAGGTCAGAGGGGGTCTGGGGCCACCAGACACTAGGACGGCGCGGCCAGGGCCTGGGCCGCGCCGCCACCATGTGTGGGCCCCACGTGGCCCCTCTCTGGCGACTCTCGGGTGTTCTGGATGCTTTCGGGCAAAATAGGAACCTGGGCGTTGATTTCATCCAATTCCGAGAATATTTCCTTACTAGGATTTCTGAAACCAAAAACAGCGAGAAACACAGAATCGGCTCTTCGGCATCTTGTTAATAGGTTAGTTCCAGAAAATTCGTAAATACGACATATAATGTGCATAAAATATGTAGATATCATCAATAATGTAGCATGGAACATAAGAAATTATCGATACGTCGGAGACGTATCACACTCCAAGGAGTTCAAACATCACAGGAGGTGCCAACACATGTTGGTTTCCATCCAGTTATTGCACAGGATGCACATGATCACTATTGCATCAAGTAGACATGTCTGTTTATCAAAAATAGGAAGCAAAGCTTCACTGACAAGTACAGGTAATTGAAATAGCTCACACAGATGCAACCAAGTGCATCAAATCAATCAAACAGCCAACAGTATTGCTTTCACAAGCAACAGTAACCACCAGTACTTGGTGAGGAGCTAGATATACAAGCAACATCAGCATATAAGATGAATGCATACATGTGTATAAGCCAACAGGAAGCCCTGATGATCACATGATCATCCAAAGCCACTGAGATAAGCAGTAATCACTGCAAGCCATAACAGATAAATACACATATATAAATTCATCATTTATAATTGTATCCAGAAGCACACCATCAAGGAATGGAGACAACTAGCCAACAACCTAGCTCAGTAGAGCTTTACCATGAATCAGAGCTCAAGGAGCAACACACCAGTGGCACTGGTTCTTGCATAAAGCAAGGATTACTTACAGTAATCAAGCCAGGGGTAGAAAATATGAATACACATGACATACAAGTAGCAGCAGTAGTGGCTGGAGTAGCATGGCAAGCCATGAGCATCACAGCATGCTCATGAGGTTTTGCACAAGGGCCACAACATCAGTAATAGCAAGAACACAAGCATAGGCTAGAGCAGGATAGCAACTAGAACAACATGGCATTGCTAGGAGCACCACAGCAGCAGCAGTAACACAGATATGAGCATGACTATAGCAATAACAGTAGAACAACATGGAACAGCGAGGAGCACAGGTACAACAGTAGCAGCTAGAACAACATAGCATGTAGGAGCATGACAACATTGCAGCAGCAGCCATAGCAAAAACCAGATCGTGGAGCCGTTGGTGGACCTCCACCATTGTTCTTCCTCTCTAGCCCCCCCCCCCCATGACATTTGTTGCTTCGGTGTGATTTGAGAGACAAGGATTTGAGCACTTTCCATGGTGTTCTTGATTTGCATCTTTGCATTGCATAGTGTTGAGATATACGTTATGATTAGTTTGAGTGAGAGACCGTGAGATTTTTTACTCTTGGAGGATGACCTCCTAGTTAGCTAGGCGCGCGGTTGGTGATCCGGTGACTTCTTCGTTTAATATTGTGAAGAGGCAAGGGCTTCTTCTTTGTGGACTTAGTGAAGTGCTTGTGGAGCTTTCCATCTCCGTAGTGGAGAAAAGCTAGCCATAAGGAAATGGCTTTTGTCCTTTGTGGAATTGGCTCGGAAAAGAAGGAGGCTTTGTGGTAACCCACATCTCTCCAACGTGACGTACCTTACTTTGTGTAAGGGAACAAGAAAATATATCTTTGTCTCTGCGTCGGTTATATCTATACCCGGGTTTACTTTCTTGTGATAGCCATCGTGCTTATCACTTGTGCTATATATATCTTGTGCTATCTTGCCTAGCTTAACTTGTTGATGGTGCACTTAGTTGAGCCTAGCTTATTTAGGTTTTCTGCTTGTAAAATAAACATTATTTTAATTCTGCGTTCTTGCAAGCCAAATCGAAGAAAAAAAATTAAATGCCTATTCGCCCCCCCTCTAGGCGACATCTCGTCGTTTCAACGATCAATGAGAGTATGGAAAGTAAAATGAAGAGACATAGGATATTAAAAGAATGGATGATGTTGGTGAATGTTTATTCATCCATGCTATGTACCTCTTATAATTCACAATGCAAAGACAGTGGATCCAAAGATCACCTTAACTATCAATGTAAGTACAACTTATACCATACTAGCAACTTATACTAGTGATGATTTAGAATGCCATCCTAGTATTGCGGTTTTAGAGTTTGTGATTTTTACTGGTGCTGGTGAGTTTCTAGCCCGTATGAGAAACATAAATTTAGAAAATAAAGTATTTGCCATCATGCCTTAAGGTGCGGTGCATCTTATATTTTTTTCTCAAGATAACTTTCATGATAATGCATTAGTGATAACTTTTTATGAGTATCAACCACCATGGAAAGAACCTAACCTTTTGCATGACTCAAGGAAGGAAGAATATGAAGATGTACACCACAACGAACTCAATACTGCCGATGGTATGAACTTACTAAATGTGTATAGTTGGATGATCGAATGTGCACAACCATTTTGTGGTTCATATCATGTAACTTGTAGTAATTGTATGTCAGTTGGACACTTTATCTTTCAATGTTCTTATACTTTTAAAGAACTCCTAGAATCTTACACTAATGATGAAGTCTTTGAGTATTTGGATTATCAAGGTGCCCAAGATCTACTCTAAAAAAACTACAATGAGTAGAGAGATAGTGAGCTTATAGTAAAATTTATCATGTACTTTCCGTTTATTGACGAATATTGTGAAAAACATCTTAGTGAGAATGCAGTGGTGATAATGAGTAAAGAGCGTAAATCTGTAGTGCCCAAAAATAACCATTTTCAGCAATCATGAGACAAAGAGGTGGAACACCAAGAAGGAGAGTTTGACAATGAGTAGCATATTACAAACTAGATGACACCCCGCGCGTTGCTGCGGAAATATATAAGTATATGCTTAGAGAAATAGTGAAATGAAAATGTCATTTGTTGCAGAGATAAGAGGTAAAGAAATAATATTTTACTAAGTACATGGTGCATTTTCCTAGTGATTGCCATATATAATTTGAGTGTTTGATGTTCGTATCAAAGAAAAAAATAGAGAACCATTTTATTGTTTTACTCAACGTTTCAAATGGACACAATTTAGTGAATATTTTTGGATATACATATGTTCTCCTTTGTCATCTTCCTCTTTATGTAGAAACAGTGGCGGATCTACCTTTAGGTAGCAGGGTGCACATAACCCCGGTAGAAATCAAAATCCTTTGTTAAACACCATTTTTTCACCAATAATGCACCCCCTAAATTTGTTTTTATGTGTTGAGGCACCCCTTATTAGGGATGGCACCCGCAGGGTATGGGTGCGGGTGGAGCCACCCATACCCGTACCCATCTCCTTCAATCTCACCCGTCACCCGTACCCATACCCGTTGACGGGTACAAATTTTTCCCATACCCATCACCCGGTAGGATAAATGGGTACCCGCTGGTAAAAAATACCCGGGTTTAAAACATATCAAATTGTTGACAATATACTTGTCGACAACAATATATGGCCAAAAGGAAGAAAAAAATAAGCCTCAAATAAATGTTAATCAACTTAATCTTTTCATACTGGCTGTCAATCATATACACATGGTCGTTGCCAAGTGCGAACGATGCAATTTTCTTACGGACCTGCATGTACGTATGTATCCATCAGTACTCTAATGAGCAATTAGTTAGACAGCGGCGCCGCTAAATCCATGCAACGCATGTACGTCCTGAATAGTATGTGTATATGAGGGCCAATAGCATGTGAATTAGCTAGCTAGCAAAACTTGAAGCTATTCTTGTGCTTGGGCACTTGGCGGCAGCCGATAATGGAGAAACGTGGAATTGACTATTGAGTACTGATCGTGTGCAACAATCAGGAAAATCAACACCCTGGCAACCTTTATTTTATCTCACCCATGCATGCATCAGCATATTCATAAAATGATACAGGAAAGTAAAACCTCACCAAAGAAACGATGGTCAGTTTTGGAGGAGGCCACCAAGCTGGAGGGGGCGGCGGTCTGACCCTAGCGATGGCCTCACGCTGACCCTAGCGATGGCCTCGCGATGACCCTGGCGGCGGCCTCGTGTTTCTTGTTTCCGGGAGAGGTCGAGAGGAGGAGATCGATCTGGGACTCTGGTTCTGGGATCTGGCTGGGCTAGATACGTAACGTAGCCTACTAGGCTTAGAGCTTACCATAACTCTATGCGGTAATCATGGGATACTGTGTCAAACAATAGTTTCCTGAGATTATGGAGGAGTTATTAGTGTGATCATATTTTGGATTTTTTTGGCACGTTAGGATATTATTACGATATTATATAAAACCCCACATGTCAACATATTAAGCGGGTACGTGGGTACACAGGCATGGGTTCTACCATCCCATACCCATCCCCGCGCTACCCAATGGGTACAATATTTTCCCATTTGTATACCCATGGGTAATTTCTTATCCCATACCCGTATTTTTATTGGGTTTTTACCCACCGGGTACACGGGTGATGGGTACCCATTGCCATCCCTACCCCTTATGCACCCGGGTCTCAAATGCTTTGTCTCCGCCACTGTGTAGAAACATACAACAGAAATGATTTTGACGTAGACACTCCTGTTACATGTGAAAAAAATAAAGTCTTATCAGATTTTATCATTGGTAGACACTAACAGTTAACCTATAATGGTCTAACAACAAAGATCCTGAACAACGGATGAAAATATGGAAATAAACGATACGTAAGATGAATTAGAGTAGTATTATACATGGGGAGATGTGTAATTATCTCTGACTGACCACATCATATGCATTCATCACTCCCTTCCAGTCCAATGTATATTCATCTACCTATAATTAAATATTTGCATTTTAAAGAGCCTAATTAAGTGCATGACTCGTGAAACAAAACCGAAGCACAAATGGTGTACAAACTTACAACATCAACATATGTCTATGTGATTTGATACCATATTCACCTCACACGGTAAGCATTAGCATCTCGCAAATGGAAGACACGGACACTAAAACATAATAGTCTCAATCTCTATTTAAAGCATTGCCTTACCTTGTTGAATTAGAATATTTCAAGATAAGCAACAAAGTAGTGCATTGACAATTGTTGCCATGTGATCTGCTAAAGCATGAAACAAATAACAGATAGAAGAGAATAGATGAAAGGTCAGAACACATATTTTTTAGGTGTGGGCACATCAATACTTGAGTTACAGATTCCACTTAACTCTGTATTCAAAGAAAGGAAAACATATATTAAAATATCCAAGACTCGTGAAATACGGAAAGTGAACTAACTGAGCCTTTTGCTGCATGAACAACTTGATTTTTTTCTATACATGTATTTGGAAATATAGGCTAAAAACTGAGGAAAAAATGTAATCTGTAATGAATCCTTAGAACGTATGTCTGCCTGCAAACACACATCGAGAGAGGCTTGAGAGGGAGATGCTTCGGTCCCATATGATTTCTTTCATTTGGTGTATCTGTAACCAATATGCGTACCTAAAAACAAAAACATACACTTACTAAGAATCTAGATACCTGGCCGTGCTCATGCATTGTCAGGATGAGAGGGGACTTGCTGAGGGATCGCTACCTTTCCCTGCATATACCAACTCAAATAAAGCAGCATACTAAAGCGCTCAGCTATCCTATCAAAAAGTGCATATACAGTGTACGAACGAAATAATCTATTGCAGATAAACGGAATCTGGTAAATGATCAAATAAAATAGGAAGAACGTATGTACCTGTGGAGAGATATGGGATTAATAAACAAATCTGCACCTTAATGAAATCTCATAAGCTATGATATATACTGATCGGAGGAGTAAATTTTCTAAGCCGCCCGGCGAAGAGGCCAGTGTGGTATGGTCGACCACCACCTGCACATAACATATCGTTGTGATGTTGAACGGCAGGATGCAGGGTCTGCCAATCGAGTAGATCCATAGTTTTATCTTTGCTCAAGGAAGAGTGGATCGGAGTCTGGGAAGAGCATGCGTTGAGGGAGATATAGGGATGGGTGGAAGAGGAAGTGGGAAAGGAGGAAGTCCAGTGCCTCCATTAGTTTCCTCCGGAAATCATGGAGAATATGAAGAGAATGCGCCGTTGTGGAATTGATGGGGAAGAGGGAGCGTGAGGCATCAATGCTGGAGTCGGTCGCTAGAGAAGAGAAGTCGATGGAGAAGACAAACAGTGTTGGGCTGGTTCCAACAGACAAACAGTGTTGGGCTGGGCTCAATGGTCACGGAAGCGAGCTATTAGAGGAAGAGCATCTATAAACAGGAAGACATGCAACCGATCGCTCCCTATTTGCTGTGACGTGGAAAAACACGTGACGTGGAGGTGTGATGATGTGGAGTGCTTGCATGTGCAGAAAAATCAAGTAGTGGGGGTTTGCTATTTAGAGATAGAAGATACTATGTTTGTTTATCAGGCCTCTTACTTTAGTGATGTTCTTATTTCGCAAATCGATGGTTATTGTTCTGAGAAGTACTTCTGCCTAGATACTATTTTGGGAGTCTTAATTATGATGAACTAGAGATAGAGCCTTGCTAGGATTCTTGCGGTACTAGTATGAAGGGACCCGAATGGTACACTGCAAATGCGTTTGTGGATGATGCATATTTCCCATTTGCAGAAGAGTACTATATAGTGTTCACCTATAATAGTAACCAAGGTAAAAGTTTAATATTCATGCATAAATTCCTAACTCTTTCGTTACAGCTAGACGAGGAGACATTCTTACCACACATGGTACATCAACCCCGGCTTGAGAGTGAGAATATATTCATTTACATGATGCTAATGCACCGTAAGCGAGTTCGGCTCCGACCAAACTTTGCTACAAGATGCTTTAAACTTTGGCCGGAGGTAAGTATCATTACCCCTCGGGTCGACATCCCTTGGGATTCAGGTGGATAAAGTATGGAGCAACCAAGCCTAGCTACATGGCTTTAAAGATATCGTTTACTAGGAGGAAACCAGGAAGTTCGTAGATATCTTTCTTGGTCTTGTGTTTTGAGTTTAGTTGCATTAATGATGCATTGGCATTTTTTATTTACCATGATTTTCCTATTAGAGTTTCCTTGGGACTAACCTTCAAAAGATAATGTTTAGTTCATTGATCATATTGTGTTTCGTACTATGTGTCAAAGGTCTTCTCCCTAAATTAGTTCATTCATCATTTTATTGTAACATACTGAGGTCAGTGGGTTACCTTATAACTATTCGTTCGGGAGTGGTGTTTTGGCTCCTGGGTGCATATGCTCCCTTTAGTTTGAACTACAACTTTTATACATTTTGAGTGTTAAAAAATTCCAAGCGAAAATTTCACGTATAAATCTTGACATGCTACGTACGCACAAAGTTTTTCAATGAAAAATCAACTTGTAGTTTGAGCTGTGTAAAAAAGACAAAATTTAGTGCTAAAAATAAAGCTTTTTGTGAATTTTTTTTGTCTTTTTTACCTCGACCACAAAAAATATCGGTTTTTCGTGAAACTGCATGAACGCACATAGATTGTCGAGATGTACGTGCAAAAAAAATTTGTTAAAGATTTTTGACAATTAAAAATATGTTTTTTTGGGTGGAGGGAGCATATGACCAAGAGCCGAATTGAATTTCCGTATTCGTTTGTACTTTCATGTACTTTGACTATCTTAGAAACTCCCTAGCCTATAATGCTCTATAGTACTTTATGCGTTCTTTCTTATTTTCTTTCCTTGGTTCGCTGAACGAACTCCATTCGTGCACCGAATCATTTGTTTTTACTTTGTGTGTTATCTTCGCAGGGACCTGAGCCTTGCAAAGTCGTGTGCGGCATGGTGCCATTTGATTGTTTCAGTTCGATGATCTTCAACAAGTAGTTGGTGAAACCTTCCAACTTGAACCATTCGTCTTAATCATTTCTTTGTAGTAGCGAGTTTCTCACCATAAGTGAGTTCTCTTTAAATCACATTGGATGGTGCACACTCGTGTTCCACATTTCATCTCACATGCACTTCATCCAAATCTAAGAGGGGCACCTCTTGAACTTAGTTTGTTGAGTTAATCATGGTGCTTAGGGGGGGGGTGATCATACCTTGCGAGACTCAAAATTCCATCACTTGTAAGCTAACCCTTTGTGCCTCAAAAGGAAAATACAAATTGGAAAATTCCAAAAGCACAAAAATATTTCTTTGCTTTGTAGTTTTGTTTCTACTAGGTTCAAGATGAAGGAGACCACCGGACTACATCAAGTAATATTCATTGAAGCAAAAGAAAAACTCTTATCCATTGAAAGAGAGGTTATTTATGCCTCAACGGTAAAAGTGTATTACAATTATTTTTAACTAAGCTTTGCGAGTAACCACTTCTCACACTCTCTTTTGATAACTACATTTTCTCTTTTCTTTTGTAATTTTCTTGGGTTTGGTTCTTGCAAAGTTCTAAGCTTGGGAAAGATTATGTCTAAGATGAAATTTATATTCGTATTTTTGTGAATGTTTACCCAGAGGCGCCCACATACGTAGTACATTGGATCGCAAAATTATATTTTACTGGCCAAGCCAAAAATGAAAAATTTATTCAGTCACGTGTCACCTATTACAAAAACACAACCCTATGAATATAGCATTACAACATGATCAGCTGAATGCACCAATATAAGTGAAACAGCATGCCGCAAGGAAACTAATAGCAAATTAAATACAACGAATGAATTATAAGGACACAGTGAGTGCACACACATTCAAATGTAACTGCAGATTCGTGATCACCCAGCAAACCTAATTGTTGACGACCCTGCAATTCTTTCTGATCTCGCCGTTGGCAGCGGTCTTGAGCTCGATAGCTGACATCTTGACCATCGCCCTGGCGAACTTCTTTTCCCACACCTCGGGGAACAAAGCGTTCTGATACACCTTCCTCGCCGACAGGGGCGATGTTACCAGCGCTGCGTCAGAGGTGAAGAGAACATTGCGCTTCCGTATGTTCTTGTAGTACTGGTTGTCCAAAAGGTTTGGTGTCACCATGTCCTGATCCACGGTGGGGTCGTTGGTGAAATTTGGGCTCACCGGGCACTTGCTCTGCAGCAGGGCGGAGAGAGCGGGGTTGATGGTGGAGGGGTTCGGGGGGAGGCGGTCGGTGAAGGAGGAGCAGTGCGAGACGCCGATGGAGTGCGCGCCGGAGAGCACCACGAGGTCGTCCTCGTTCATGTTCTTGGCCTTGAAGCTGTCGACGAGCTGCGAGTGGTTGAAGAATGGCGGGGGAAGGAAGGCCAACGTGTCGCTCTCGAGCGAGATGCTCCCGTCGAACCGTCCCGACGGAATTTGGTAGTTGATGCGGTAGTTGCTGAGGAAGTAGGCGGAGTCGCGGGCCGCGAACGCGATGACGTCGGCGCAGGAGACGACGCCTGGGCAGAACCTCTCGAGCGCCGCCTTAGCGTCGTCGATCACCTCGAAGCCGCGCAGGCTGGGGAAGTTGGGCGCGCCGAGCTTCTCCGGCCGAGGGTTCGCCGCCGTCGGGTCCAGCAGCACCGACGCGTCACAGCCCTGCAATGCGCATGCATACATGGGCAACGTCAAGCACGTGTTCGATGTTTTACAGCACATGCATGAGCAAGCCATTAGGAGCACGTACCTGGACGAAGCAGTCGTGGAATGCCATGCGGATGATGCCGGCGCCGAGACCGGGGTTCTGTTGGAGGGCCTTGCCGACGACCCCCTTGACGATATACTCCGCCGCCGGGCACTTCTTTTGGTAGTACCCGACCCGCAGCCGAGGCGCCGCCGCCGCACCCTGCCATGTCGCCGCCAGGAGCAGCGCACACGACACCAAGATCGCAACCCTGCTTGCCATCTTTGAGCTCGATGCACTTGATCTAACCGCTTGGCAAGCACGAGACTGGAAGTGGAAACTTGAGTGTGGTTGAGGTGTGAAGATGCAGCAGCTCTGCACGTCTATTTGTACACCCGGTTGGGGGATGACTTGGTTAGAAGAATTGGCAGGGTTTGTCTTGTCCTGCATTACTTAATTAGGAAACTCATGTTCTCTAGGGGTGCGGGGAACATGCAAGCATCTGATCTGAACTCCGGAGCGCTGACTACGAGGAGTATTGAACGGATAGTGATGCAGGCATGCATGTGGAATATCCACATCTATCCGGCCTGGGAGTCCGGGAAGAGTGGGGTTTTATGGCATCCAACGGAGCGACCCATCCTGCGTCCACGCGTCCGGATGGGTCGAGCCGGACAAAAAACCGGCCCAACGCGGCGACGCACCGCAAATGCGGATGGCCGCGGCGTCCGGAACGACGCAAATCCGGCCCAAATCCAGATTTGCGTGGCCGTGAATGGCACGCGGCGTCCTCGCTGTCCGTCTGGTCCGCGTGGCTGACCCAGCTGTCGGTGCCCCAGTCCTATTAAATGTGGACTGGGGGAGGGGGACTGTCCCTATCCAGTCCCCACTCTCCACTCCGGCCACACGCACGCGCGGGCTAGAGCTTCCGCGCCGCCATGGCCCCGAAGCGCGAGTTCGAGCCATCCGCCAACGACCACGAGGCCGGCAGCAGCAGGCAAGTCGCGCCGCCGGTGTTCGCCATAGGGCCGCCGCCGCCTCCCAGAGGCAACCGGATCTACGTCACCGTAGCGGTGGCGCAAATGTTCTGGGACGCCGGCGTCCCAATGCCGTGGGGGGACGTGCACCTCCCCCACGGCTGGCACCAGAGCCCAGATCGGGTTCCGGTGCCGCCCATCCTGGGCTCCGGCCACGCCCGCTTCGCCGAGATCCGGAGGCGCCGCACTCAGCTGCCGGCGGACCTCCAGCAGGACCCCGCGTACGACGACGCAAGTCCCAACTGGGACTTGTGGTTCGAGGTGGAGCACGATGTGCGCCGGCACACGTGCTTCACGTCCGCGACGGTGCAGCCTCGCGCGCAGCCGCGCACGCCAGCAAGGCGGGCTAGCCACCGCCCCGGCGGCCTCTACATCGGCGAGCTCCAGCCGCAGCCCCAGCACCAGCCCCAGCCGCAGCCCCAGGAGGAGGAGAACGACCCGGAGCTGCAGGCGGCGCTCGCGGCGTCCCGCGAGCAGCGCGACCTCGACGAGCTGGCCAAATGGCCGCACCTCGCCGAGACGCTGCGCACCTCCGCGCTGGAGGAGGCGGCCAGGAAGGCCCAGGAGGACGCCCAGGCGGAGGCGTGGTCCTTCCTGGAGATGGCGCGCCGGCAGGAGGAGGCCACGCGCCAGGCGGCGCTCCGGCTAGAGGCGGAGCTGCAGGCCGCAGCGGAGGAGCAGCTCCGGAAGGAGTCCGCGCGGAGGGCACGGCTGCGCAGGCCGGCGAGCCCTCCGAACCCGCACTCCGCCTGGGAAAGGGCGATGGTCGCCCTGGCCGGAGTCCCCGGCGCCTTCCAGCGTTTCGAGCCGGAACAGCGCGTCGCCGCCGGGGGGCGTCGTCGTCATCGACGGCGACGGCGACGAGTACTACTAGGAGTAGTACTGCAGCCGGCGGCGACCGTGCTCGCAAACCCTGGCTAGGGTTTGCTTTTCTTTAGTTTAAAGCCCATATAGGGCTTTCTTTTGTGTAAAAATTGCTCAAAATAGGGCTAAGTGTAATTAACCACTAGTTTAAATTTATTTCTGGTTGTTTTCCTTTTATATTTTCATTTTTGTTTTTTTATTACATATGCGCTGCGTCCGCGCGTTGGGCGCAGCGTGCGACCCAAACAGACACGCGGACGTGGGCCGCTGTCCGGGTGTCCGTTCGGCCACCCAAACGGCTCAAAACGAACGGCCCAGCGCGGCCGTTTGGGTCGCTCGGTTGGAGATGCTCTTAAATCAGATGTTTGCATGGCATGGTGGGTGGATAAACTTTTCCCTTTCCCAAGTGGGGTCTATAGTTAACAAATTAACTGGGTCTTAACCAGTAATTCATGTCTGAATTTGTCTTAACTTCTAACTTGTTTCACTGCTACAAGGCAGAATATCAATCCAGCCTGGCTGATCAAAACATATTACTAAGCTCACTTACCGTTTAGCGCCACATGACATGGGTAGAAGACTACAAGTGCCACTAGAATATGCTAAACCAACAGCCGTTAGTTCCCAACTACGAACATGGTGTCAACGTTTCGATCGTTTCACCGGGGCATCGCAGTCACGGCGAATTCGCTTGACATGCATGGTGGTATACGCAACGCGGCAACGGCAAATATATATGCAGCACCACGGAGCTCCGAAGTCCACAGAGTGACAAAGAACAAGTCCTCTGTCTGACTTGAGTATTGAACAGCTAGCTAGCAACTCCGCAAGTGCAAGCCCCTTCTTCCGGACGAACAGTTTTCTTGCTGCAGAATAAAAGAGAGAAAACGGGAAGAAATGAAAGTCAGTATAGATCGATGCGTGTATGGTGCCAGCCAGATGCTGAATTGTTAATGGACTAGTTCATCATCCTTTTGTTTTGCAACTTGGACTGCGAGATCTGAACGTTCCATCTTGCTGCATGGCGTACCAACCGGTGGTTCGGTCGCTATACGGATGTGATCTTAGTGAGATTATAATGGGATTATTGTCGGCTTTGAATAGCCATCTCTCACCGGATCTCTATGATGCGAGCAATTCTCTAAATGAACTGTAGTGTACATCGCATCAACATATCGCTAGCTAACTCCTGCTCATTTGTCATTCGTCAGGTGGGAATTCTTCCAAATCCTCGAAGTTAATTAAGCGGATTTTGTCTTAAATTGACCCCCCAACTTTTCAAGTATTTGTCGAGCTTTAACCGGCGCGTAACTAAATTTGCTAATTTTCTCCAGGCTAGTATCATCAAATAACGCGATTTTCTTTAAATAATACACTTTTTATTATTAATTCCAGGAATAATATTCGTTTTTAGCAAATTTCAGAAATAATACACCGTCGGGCTGGACGAACCCGAATCTACAAAATCGGGTTTGGGGACCCCGATTTCTCCCTGTCTGCTGCGCCAAACCCGATTTTAGGTTTCTCTGCTGTGTCAGCCAAAGCAAAATAGAAATCGGTGTAAGAACCCGATTTAAGTGAATCGGGCATGCTGAACCCGATTAAATTAAATCGGGCTAGGCGAACCCGACTTCTGCAAAGCAGCAATTTTTCCCGCCTTTTCGCGTTCACACCCCTTCCCGCCCGCCGTTGCCGCCACCCTTCCCGCCGCTCGTTCCCGCCACCATCTCCCGCCAATTTTATCCCGCCACTCGTTCCCGCCACCATCTCCCGCCAATATTATCCCACCACTCGTTCCCGCCACCATCTCCCGCCAATTTTATCCTGCCAGTCGTTCCAGTCATCATTTCCCTCTATATTTTCCCGGCCACCCTGTCGAATTTTTGCCTATAAAAGCAGGCATCGGTACTCTGAATTGCACAAGTGCTTCTATCTCTCTCTCTCTCACCCTTAGCTATCATGAGTGTGCCGTGCTCTGACAAGGAGTTTAGGCCGGTGAAGGCGAAGGCTGTAAGTTTACCCCCGGGTGTGACTGCGGAGCGTTGTTGGTGCGGCCGTGTTGCTAAGGTTAAGCAGGTGGAGGATTTCTCCGACAAGTTCGGCATGTAATTTTTCATGTGTGCGAGCTATGAGCATGATCCACCCCGTAGTTCAGCTTCGTCGTCCACCAGGCCGCCGGTATGTTTCGACATAATTTTATGTTGGCTTAATTTTGTTTGTGAATTTGATTTAATGTTACTGTTTGTGTTGTAGTCTCCCCCGCCCCTATGCAAATGGTTTCACTGGATAGACACGGAGCAGCCGGATTGGGCACGCGAGGAGGTTGAGGAGAAACAGCGCCGTGCGTGGGCAACGATCTTTGAGGAGCGTTGGGAAAAGGTCCGTGCTAATGAGAAAGCAGAGCGAGAGAGGCAGATACAAAAACTAAGGGCGGAACAAGCTCGTAATCGAGAGGTGAATCAGAAGAGGATGGATGATGAGGCTGCACGTAGGTTTGCAGAGGAAGGGGTGCGCAGGGAGGCTCGTGAAGCGGAGAGGAAGAGACTAAGGGAAAGAGTTGATGAAGCGCAAGCGGCAGAAGAACGCGGCGACAAGTCTGGAAAATGGCCACGGTGGACGCAGGGAAAGTAGTGTGATGTGTTGTATTGGCTATGTATCTTAATTTCAGTTGTATCTTAAATTTCGTTGTAGTGTCGTTGTATCTTAAATTCCGTTGTAGTGATAAACCCTATTTTTATTTGAGCTGCAATGTTTCTTCATTTCAGTTTTAGTATTATTGTTTCCCGCCTAATTTTTCCCGCTCAGTTTTTCCCGCCTTTTACCCCCGCCGTAATCTCCGGCCAATTTTTCCCGCTCATTTTTTCCCGCCTTTTACTCCCGCCCTAATCTCCCGCCAATTTTTCCCGCTCACCTTTTCCCGCCGAAAGTCATCCCTTCTAGCCTATAAAACCCCCCAGTGTTTCCTTCTGTTTCAGTGTATTCTCTCGACAAGATGGATCCCCCATATAAGAATCCCCCCATCTTTTCACCGAATCCATGGCCAAACCTCTTCTAGACGAGGCCCGCAAAGTGATGAGGGAGAGTAAGGTAGACACATTTGAGGAGTTCATCGGTAGCGACGCCTTGCTCCGTAAGGTGGGTAGGGAGTTTGAGAAATATTCTTATGGGTGGCCATTGAAGAAGATGCCTGCGTCGCAGCCCACGGGAGATAAGGTGTGAGCTTATCGAGGTTGAATGAGAAGTGGAAGTCACTAACTTGGAAGAATGAACGAGATAGGGAAAGGGATTTCAACTATCCATGGCTGTGGACGGTTGAGAGTGAGGACGACGATGATATCTTTGAGCCTAGCAGCAAGGCGAAGAAAGCTGCATTGTCGAAGGGCAAGAGTGCCAAGTCCTCGAAGGGGAAGAGTGCTGCACCACCGGTCGTCGACTCGGACGACGACTTCGACCTTGCACGAAGGCGAAGAATGCTGCATCGTCGAAGGGCAAGAGTGCCAAGTCCTCGAAGGGCAAGAGTGCTGCACCGCCGGTCGTCGACTCGGACGACGACTTCGAGCCTAGCACCAAGGCCACGAAAGCTGCATCATCGAAGGGCAAGGGCAAGGGTGTGATGCGTTCTTATTGTTCTAGTTATCAGTAGTCTCATGGATCTTGCAGTATGTTGTAGCGTTGTTGTACCGTTTAATTTGTTAGAAGAGAGGTATGTTGTAGTGGTAAGTTGTATCATAATTATCAGTTCATGTTTGAATGCGAAATGTTTGTTGAATTTGAAATGTTTGTTGAACACAAATAGTAGTGATACATGGTCCATACAAATAGTACTGATACATGGTCCATACAAATAGTACTGATACATGGTGCATACAAATAGTACTCATACACTAGATGAAGGAAATAGTAGTAGTAATAAGTCTCATCCATACAGATGACTCAGTGAGTGTCATCTCACTGACCACGGCCCCTCCCTCGATGCCTCGGTGGTGGCGGTCCAGCCTGAAAAGGTGAGGGCGAGTACCCTCTGATAGGTGGTTGCCGCTGTCGGGGAGGAAGCATGTACCCCTGCTCGTGCTGACTGTACTGCGTGGGCTGTGTGGGATCTGGGGGTGGAGTGTGATGTTGTCTAGACATCCAGTCTTGGTACATCTGTTGTGTTTCTTCTTCCTGATCCTGAGCACTGGACCAGAAGGATCGTGATCCGGACATAGACGACATATGTGTATCACTTTTGATTGGATAAAAAAAACGTTAGTCATGAGGAAATTGACAAACGGTGCACAATTAATATGGATAGTGATGAACTGCATACCCTCTGGCTGATCCATACGGGGACGCCACCCCAAGTTAGGCATCGGAGTTTGCTGCTCCATGCCGAAACCCGCCACGCTGCCGCACTCGTAAGTAGGCTCCTGCTGCTGCTGGTTTTGCCAACCAGATCCTCCTGCCTGGTTAGGAGATGGTGGCCTCGGTCTCGGCGGTACCTCCATACGTGGGCGCGGGCCGTGCCGCGGCTGCTGCAGCTGCAAAGAGGGACGAGGTGGCCGCTGTGCTGCTCGGTACTCGACAACATCCGAAGATCGGGTGCATGTGATAGTCGTGTTGATACGACGTAGTTTCTCCTGAAGACGCTGTGTGAAGGAGGCGTGGTGCTCATACCGTCCAAGAAGTGGGCCGACGGAGAGCGAGCATTCATACTGGGTGGCCTCATCTTGCAGCTCTGCCGTCAACACGGCCTACAATTGTGAGCTCAAATTAGTAAAGTGTTGGCAAAATGTAGAAAAAATATAGTTGACTTACTGTATGATGCCGAGTGCCTGAAGTGGAGTGGCGAGGGTAGGTGTCCCACTGTGTCGAGGGAGCCATCTCAACTGGGCAACGCCTGGCTCAGCCGAAGGCGTGTCCTAGGCATGTACGCCCGCAAGTACTGCTGAAATTCCTGAAGATCAAACGGCTCCCTAGTGGCCCATGACACGGCCGGCGCATTGGCCCAACCAGCGAGCTATGGACCCAGGAGCTGCACCCATCCAACAGCAGTCTTGTTCGCTCCTTTTCTGTTGTACCTGAAAATTGAATTGTACCCATCCGTCAATGATTGTCCAATTGATGTAATAAGTGATGCTAAAATTAAATTGTACTCACGCGTGGACACGTGGTGGTAGAGGAACTGTGTGAGGTGGTGGCTTGATCAACTGGCGCATTCCAAACTGTCTCATGACCCTCTGCTGCGACATCTCCTCCACGAAGATATCGAAGATGATCTTCGCCTTCGTCATCCAGTAGGCCCAATCGCTGGTACACATCAATGATATACCGCCTGGGTATGCCTCGTCGTGGTGGTCCTCACTGTAAGGCTCCCAGCTAACATCGCTCTCCAGTAGTAGGTCAAACTGCTCTGTGAATGCTGGGTAGCAATTCCTTAGCTGATTATGCCCAAAATGTCTCTGCATAACATAACACAAGTATGTTAGTGTTGCATATAGATCCAAACGTCTGCATAACATAACATAACATAACATAACATAACATAACATAACATAACATAACATAACATAACATAACATAACATAACATAACATAACATAACATAACATAACATAACATAACATAACATAACATAACATAACATAACATAACATAACACAACTATATAAACAAGGTGTGTATACCTTCCGCGATGTCCATATAGATCCAAACGTCGGCATGTCGATGCGATCCACGTCATACAACTCGTCTGGCGGCCAAGACCCACCACCAATCTCAGGATGGCCGATGGGAAACATCGTCCAGGAGCAGAGCTGAAACAGGTGGGGGCAACCAACGATTCCAGAACCATGCGAGGTGAGCTGGCAACCCTTACACATACCTCGGTACGTAGCGGCTAAGACCGCAGAACCCCAGCTCCTCTGTGTGATGTGCTCTGCTTCTGTGGCCTCTGCTATCTCCTGAGCTATAGGGATGTACCGCGCACTGATAGTGTTCCCGTGATTGTCCGTGAACATCGTCTTCCCGAGTAGCCACATGAGGTATGCCTCCAAGCTGCGAGTGATCTGGACCGCAGTCATCGGTTCATCGGGGTATCCGAACTGCTCGATCTGTCAAGAAATATTCAATGTTAGGTGTCGTTGCCTATTCGACGGTACCCCGGAGGAGGGATCCTCCGAGGGGGAGAAGAAGTAGGGGCCATAGGGCGGAGTGCACACGGGACGGTAGTACGCGAGTTACCCAGCTTCGGAACACCTGCACGATGACGGAGGCCTACCGCCGCTTGTCCGGAATTATCTGGGCGCTTGCGCGTTGTTACAATGGTTGTGGTTGTGCCTCTAGGGCTCCCGAGATCCGGCTTATATAGACGCACGGATCTAGGGTTTACATGGAGAGTCCTAGCCGGATTACAGATTGCCTAACTACGGTACAATGTCTTGCCGTGTACGTCAAGGATCCGCCTCCCATATACGTCATACCGGATCCGGGTCCCTCATGGGCCTCCACGGATCCGGGTTCCCCCGAAGGTCGGTGCGGATCCGGCTAGCTGATCCTGGGCCAGACTTCAACCTTCATGATCAACAGCAACTGGGCCGCCCGATGGGCCACACGCCACCATCACCGTCTATGGGCCACCCGGGCTTGCCGGATCTAGGCACTGTCGATGGTACACCTATGAAGTATACCCACAACAGTAGCCCCCAGAGTTCTCCGAGCTTCACCTCCAGTTTCCGCCTTGCTAGCTCCTTATGATCTCCGGCAATGTTGGTAACGCGGAGAAACTTGAAGAACTCCAACTTCTCATTTTCTTTTTTCCCAACCTTTAGTCGGAAAATACCCCCATCCTGCGGGACTTCATCCATCGACAGTACTCAGCATGTTTCCGGGTTACTTCCCTGCAGCAGATAAGGATCTTAATATCTTTACGCAGCAACCCGGAACCTTAAAAGGTTCGAACGGTTCCGCCAATTCTGGCGTCATTTTCACGCGATTTGAGCGGTAACTTATCCTTAGCCATTTTTACCGTTTAGGGTTTTGACACGTGTCGCACATCCAACGGCGCGACGCTTGCGTTCCGACCACAGGATGCGGAGCACGAATCTCCTCCCACGGCCTATAAATATCCACCGTCGACCCGTAAACCTCCCATTCACCCCCCTTTTCATCTCTCTGCGAAGCACCGCCCTTGAGCTCCTCCTCCGCCGTGCCGGAACCCGCCGGAAAACTCGCCGGAGTCTCGCCGGAGCTGCTGCGCCACCGCAAAGTTCTTCGTGTTCTTAACTTCAGCGAGCCACCGCGCAAAATCCTCGTCGCCGGCGACCTCCACCACCGTGGAATCCATTACGGTGAGTTCTCGAGATTCAGTCTTTCGTCGTAGTTGGGAGGGATGATCCTTGAGGAAGACGACGTGGATCCGACTAAGCTATGTTTTCCGCCACTACTTTTTTTGTTCAGATGTCTTCTGCAACACCACCTCCAACCTCCGAGCCGATCATGGCAACGCCCCTCTCCTCCACCCCTCCACTCTTTGCTCCGGTCCACCCGGATCCTACCAAGGACTCCGGCAAGGACACTGAAGGAACCTCTGCTAGCCCGAAGAAAGCCTCCGGGGAGGAACAGGCAGAAAAAAAGGCGGAAGAGATCGCCACCAAGAAATCCAAGGCTCGTCAGCGAGATTCCGAGTCCAAGGGGAAATGGTGGCCCTGCACCACCACTGATACGGAACTGAAGAACTTGGAAGCGGAAGGCTTCCTGCTTCCCGGAAGCTGGCGAACAGTTCCGGGTTCCTTGACTCCAGCCCCTCAGGATGGCGAGATGGTTATAACCAAGGCGCTGGTGGAGCGAGGTTTCTCCTTTCCGCCATCGGATTTCTTCTCGGAAATCCTGAAGGCATACGGGCTCCAACCCCACAACATATCGCCAAACAGCGTCCTGGCGATCAGCAACCACGTCACTCTTTGCGAGGGCCACCTTCGGGTAACTCCCGAACTTCCTCTTTTCCAATACTACTTCACCGACAAGAAGGAGAAGGTCCACCAAACCTCCGAGTTGGCGACTTGCGGATCCATCACCTTCATGCTCCGCCCCGGCCGCGTCTACCCCCACACCGACCGCCACGAATCCGCGTGGTATTGGTCAGGAAGCTTCTTCTATCTGAAGGACGTCTCCGACCCAGCGAGCGACATGAAATTGCCATTATTCAAGAACAGCCCAGCCAGCGAAACTCCGGCATGGACACAATGCCCCCACCTCTCTGCGTCGCCTCTGCTAACCCGCGATGTTAGGCGGATCTGCAAGCTCACGGAGGAGGGTCTGTCGGGGAAGGACCTCACCATGTCTTGGTTCACCAAGAGGATCCAGCCACTTCAGCATCGGGACCGCTTGATGTTCCACTACACGGGGCGCGATGATCCGATGCGCGCCACAAAAGACAACCTTTCCGCCGACGCCATCGATAAGAGGATCCGGCTCCTCATCAAGATTCCGCGTGAACTTCATGTTCACGTGTGTAACAAAGACATCCATTCCAACGGTTCCGGAACCGCGGTACGTTATCTTGACGTGCCTGTTAATTCCTTCATACCTTAAATTTGTCTAAGTCTTGGCTTGTTAACAAATCTCGAGGCCCTCGAGGAAGGCGAGCTCGGAACTCTCCTCCGAGTCCCACATTCAGGGAACAACGACCCGGAAGCCGCATCTGAGGCGGAAGTTCCCGATGCTCCGCGTCTCACCAAGAGGAAGAAGGCCGCCCCCTCCAGCCCTGCAGCCAAACGCGCCCGCGAGTCGCCTAGCATCGCGGCTACGCGCAAGGCGGAGGCGGAGAAGAAGCGCCTAAAACTTATTGATACCAGCAACCGTGCTCAACCCCGAAGTTACTCCTGAAGTGGAGGTTCCGCCCAAAGCCTCATCCGCCGCCAAGTCGGATCCAAAGGACGTCATCAACATTGATGACCTTCCGGAGGATCCAATTGTCGAATCTGACAAGGGCAATTCCGGCAAGGGCGCCTCGTCGTCTGCACCTCCGCCCGAGCAGCCCACAGCTACCTCTACTGAAGTTCCGATTGACCTAGTTGAACGAAAACTCCGCCTAAGCGGCGCCACCGGCACACCTCAAACTCATCCTCACTTCTTCCCAATTCTGCAAAAGGTTCCCCTTTCTCAACGCCACGCGGAGATCTCCCAAATGATGGAGCAAGTGTGGGGACCCGCGAACACGGAGGAAAAGGAGCTGAATGAGCTTGAAGGCGGTATCAAAGCGTTCTTTGCCAAACACAAGGATGTGCGTCAGGTAACACCAGCCCCCAGGCATTGGTTAATGCATTTTTTCCGAGTAACATGTATGAGCCAATGTCTTGAACTGAAGATTGTAGCGAAAAATCAAAGTTTTCACATGCTAAAGATTTTTACTTCCATCCAGCCCCCATAAGTTTGAATTTCCGTCTAATCCTGTAACCGCTCTTCACAGCACACGCGGAAACTGCACGAGGATCTGCGCACCCATGTGCTGGAGCAGAAACAAGAAATTGAGTTGCTTCAAACCAGGGACGCGGATAATCAGAAGGCCATCGCACTGCTGGAGACCCGGATCAAGGGTTTTGAAGGTACTGACTCCGACTGAGCCCCCAGGATTGGCGATGTAACTATATTAACTTTGTTGTTGAAATTCCGAGTTCCAGACGATATTGCCAAACGTCCCTCCATCGACTCCCTTTCCGCCAAGATCGAAGTTCTTCAGGCGGAAAATGAATCTCTCAAGAAGTTCCTGAAAGAATCCTCCGAGGAGGAGACCAAAAAGAGGAAAGAACTTTTGGAGAAACATGCCCAAGAACTGTCGGATCTCGCCGAGAAACTGAAGAAAGGTCACCAGCGGATCCAGACTTTGGCTGCAAAGAACAAGAAGTACGAGGAGGAGGCGGAGGCAATTGATAAAATGATCTTTCGTAAGGACCTCTGTTTCCTTTCTTTGTGACTCCGACCTCTTCATACTTGAGCTTTCAGTCGCGGAAAAGACTAATTATACTTTTCGCAGCGAGTCTTGGTTTTGAGTGGACGAAGGAGACCACCCTCAAGAGAACTGAAGCGTATGAAGAAGTGCAGAGCTCTATTGATAACCTCTTCGAGGCATGTCGCGGAGTCGCCAAATCGCTATCCCTGAAGAGAGCCGGAACTGCGGTGATTGACACCATGACCAAACTTATCAAGCAGGTGTCGGAACTCATCAAGGATTGGCAGGAGTCTTCTGCTCACGGAGTTGCTTCCCTCGTGTTGGCGACGTGCAAGGCACACTTCCCAACCATGAACTGCGCTGACGTCTCACGCCGAACCCCCAAAAGCGCCAATATGAGAGCCCTTCTCGCGGAGACCCAAGGGTATGATCGGCTCTTTGTCGGACGAGTTAACCACTCGTTTTGGTACAACAAGCATGATCTTCCCGCGGGGTTCTCTGACGCGGAGGATGAAGACGAGGAGGACCTTCCCGGAGACGATTTCGCTGAAGAAGGCTCCGGGTCGAGCGCGGATCATGAAGAAGAAGGCTCCGGCGATGACTCTGGCGATGGCTCCGCCTACATTGCTTCTGATGAAGATCAATCCTCCGAGTAGAGCCTGCGAGACAGTTAAAACTGATGCATCATTTTGGCCCCGGAGTGGGTTTGTAATATAATTTAAATTCTTAAGTAGCTAGGGACGAAACAATCATGCATGGGCGGAAGATACTTATCCTGCTATCCGTTTTAATATTATTTGCATGTGTTGTTTCTTGAAAGAAAGTGCTGGATTTATAGTTTCCGGCTTGTCCACTTGACCTTCCGCGAGCCGGAAAACTTGTGCCGGAAACGCTCGCCAGCGGCGACGAAGCCCAATGGCGATCCGTCAATAACCGCGGAAACAAGCCCCCAGCCCAAGTGCCGGAAGTCGCTACCAGGAATCCATGGGTTTGCAACAGAAAAAATTTCCGCCAGAAAACTTAAGCTTACGTCCTAAAGGACGATTTTGAAAATCACAACTTGCATACACGCCTAGGCGGAAATATCCAGCTCTGCGGTTTTAGTCGGAAAACATACACGATCTAAAATGAACAAGTAAAGGAGGTAAAAGACTCAAAGAGTGAACCAAAAGCTTTATTTCATTGATCATGTATAACTGTTACAAGGTATGTAATGCATAAAGCGCTAAGTGTGGAAAGGACATAGCTGTGCTATGTTCCAGGGACGATCTGTTTCATCATATATGTCACCTGGATCCTCTCGTTTTCGTTTCCGGTGCCAGTTGGCAGGTCTATCTTTTAATTCCTGGAAATCAACGAGGTAATAAGATCCGTTGTGTAGTACTTTGCGGAT
This sequence comes from Lolium rigidum, assembly GCF_022539505.1. Classification (NCBI taxonomy): domain Eukaryota; kingdom Viridiplantae; phylum Streptophyta; class Magnoliopsida; order Poales; family Poaceae; genus Lolium; species Lolium rigidum. Next base: position 338,484,678 of record NC_061514.1, read on the forward strand.
GACAAAAGGTCCTTCCCATGGAGATTGCAACTTGTGTTCTTTCACCTGGCGAAGGCGGAGGACTAAGTCTCCGACCATGAACGAGCGGTTCCGAACTCGACGGCTATGATAGCGTTGGAGCTTCTGCTGATAAATGGTGGAGCGTTGGTCAGCTAAATTCCGAGCTTCTTCGATCAGGTCCACAGATAGCTGTCGAGCCTCGTCAGCAGTTTCTTCACTATAGGCGGAAACTCGCGGCGAATCATGGATGATGTTAGTGGGGAGCACAGCTTCGGATCCGTATACCAGGAAGAACGGAGTGAATCCGGTTGACCTGTTAGGGGTTGTTCGCAAACTCCACAGAACAGAGTCTAGTTCATCAGCCCAAGCTCCGGCTGCACGTCGCAGCGGTTCTTCAAGGCGAGGTTTGATTCCGGCTAGTATAAGAACATTGGCTCGCTCGACCTGACCATTGGATTGTGGATGGGCCACAGATGCAAGGTCAAGCCGGATCCCAACTTCGTTGCAGTAATCCTTGAGTTCTCCTTGCGCAAAGTTTGTGCCATTGTCTGTGATTATGCTGTGTGGGATGCCGAATCTCGTTACGAGGCTGCAAACAAATTTTAGTGCCGTAGCACCATCGGCTTTTCTCACTGGCTTTGCCTCGATCCACTTACTGAACTTCTCAATAGCGACCAGGAGGTATTCATGACCACCAGGAGATGATTTCTTTAACTTACCCACCATATCAAGCCCCCAGACTGCGAATGGCCAGGTGATAGGTATGGTCCTCAGCTCTTGGGCTGGAGCGTTTGGTTGAGTAGCATAGTACTGACAACCTCGGCAAGTTTTCACCAGCTTCTTAGCGTCTTCTTTAGCTGTTAGCCAGTAAAATCCTAACCGAAAAGCTTTTGCAACGAGGGATCTGGGGCGGCCCGATACCCGCAATCCCCTGCGTGGATCTCTCAGAGGATTTCAATGCCATCCTGGCTGGAGACGCATTTGAGAAATACCCCATTTGTACTTCGTTTGTAGAGTTGTCCATCAACAATTGTGTAGGATCTAGCTCGCCTGATGATCTGTCGCGCGTGGACCTCGTCCTCCGGCAGCTTTCGATCAATGAGGTAATCCAGGAACGGCTGAGTCCAGGCCGGAATGATAGCCATCACTTCTTAGCCGGAGAAACTGCCAGATCAGGATTTTCCGGGTTCGCACCCTTCACGGAGGGTACTCGTAGATGCTCAAGGAAAATGTCGGGCGGAATTGGCTTCCTGCCGGATCCGAGCTTAGACAGCATATCTTCCGCTGTGTTATCGTCTCTCCTGACGTACTTGACTTCGTATCCGAGGAAGCACTTGGCGATCTCGTCAACTTCGTCTCTGTAAGCCGCCATGACGGAGTTTCTGGCGTTCTAGGTTCCGGCTACTTGTTGTGCCACCAGGTCGGAATCTCCGCAGTATATGATGTGTTTGATCCCAATTTCCTTAGCGATGCGCAGACCGTGTAGTAGAGCCTCGTATTCCGCCATATTGTTTGTAGCTTCGAAGTGAATCTGCAGAACGTACTGCAGTTCTTCTCCGGTAGGTGACTTCAGGGTGACTCCAGCCCCCGAGCCTTGATGTTGCTCGGATCCGTCGAAGTGCATGACCCAATCTTCAGGTTCCGGCACAGGTGTGCCCTCCGGCGCTTCAGTCCAATCCGCGATAAAATCCGCTAGAACTTGAGATTTGATTGCAGTTCTGGCTTCGTAGTTGATGTCAAAGGCAGATAACTCGATGCCCCATTTTGCTACACGCCCTGTTGCGTCGGAGTTGTTGATGATAGTTCCCAGGGGAGCTTTGGTCACCACTGTTATAGGATGCTCCTGGAAGTAGTGTCTCAGCTTCCGGCTGCCTAGGAATACTCCATAAGCTAGCTTCTGAAAGTGAGGGTATCTTTGTTTGGATTCCGTCAGGACTTCGCTAATGTAATAGACGGGCCTTTGGACTCCATGCTCATGTCCTTCTTCCTGTCGCACCACCACAATTACGAGACTGATGACTTTGTTGGTGGCTGCCATATAGAGGAGCATAGGCTCTGACTCAGCTGGAGCTGCCAGTATGGGTGGTGAGGAGAGTATGTTCTTCAATCCCTGAAGTGCTTCGTCTGCTGCCTTGTCCCAGACAAATTTGTCTGTTTTCTTCAGCAGCTTGTACAGAGGTAGGGCTTTCTTGCCAAGACGGCTAACAAATCTACTGATTGCCGCGACGCAACCAGTTTATTGTTGCACATCTTTGAGACAAGTTGGCCTCTTGATGTTCAGGATAGCCTTGATTTTTTCCGGGTTAACTTCAATGCCCCTGTGGGAAACAATGAAGCCAAGGAGTTTTCCGGCTGGTACGCCAAAGATGCACTTCAGCGGATTTAACATCATCTTGTACCGTCGGAGGTTGTCAAAGGTTTCCTTCAGGTCGCTGATCAAGTCGGATCCCTTTCGGGTCATGACCACGATATCGTCGACGTAAGCGTGCACGTTCCGGCCGATCTGGTCCTTCAAGCACCGCTGCATCGTGCGTTGGTATGTGGCACCTGCGTTTTTCAAGCCAAAAGGCATGGTAACGTAGCAGTATGTGCCAAAAGGTGTGATGAAAGAGGTCGCCTTTTGGTCAGACTCCTTCATCCGGATCTGATGATACCCGGAATATGCGTCAAGAAAACACAGAAGTTCCGCCCCTGTCGTCGAATCAATGACTTGGTCAATGCGCGACAAAGGGAACGGATCCTTCGGACAATGCTTATTCAAGCCGGAGTAATCGATGCACATCCTTAGTATTTCGGAATTCTTTTTGGGTACAAGGACGGGGTTTGCGACCCAACCAGTATGGATAACTTCTACTACAAAACCTGCCTCTAGTAACTTTGCTAATTCCATTCCTATGGCGCGGCGCTTCTTATCTCCAAAGCGTCGCATAGCTTGCTTCACCGGTTTTGCACCCGGATTTATGTTGAGGTAGTGCTCGGCGAGTTCCCTTGGTACTCCGGACATGTCAGAAGGTTGCCATGCGAAGATATCCATGTTAGCTCGGAGGAACTCGACGATCGCGCTTTCCTATTTGGGGTCCATGTTGGCTCCGACTGAAACCTGCTTGGAGTTGTCACCTTCCACGAGGTCATGCTTCTTGGTTTCTATCGCGGCCTTGAACGAGGTCTTCTGTTCGGAGATCTGCTTCTTGGTGGTCTGCATCTCAGTCGGATCCACCGCGGCTCTGTAGCCTTGCAGATCCTCTCCAGATATGATGGATTCTGCAAAGGCGGCTTCGCCCTCCTCGCAGTCCCTGGCTTTCTTGTAGTCTCCGGACACGGTGATCATGCCGTTAGGGCCCGGAATCTTGAGCTTGTTGTAGATGTAGCATGCCCTGGCGTGGAACTTGTGGTAGGTGGGCCTGCTGAAGATTACATGGTAGGAGCTCTTGAAGGGCACTACTTCGAACGTGATCATCTCTTCGCGGTAATTGTTAACATCGCCGAAGGCCACGGGAAGTTTGATGCTGCCCAGGGAGTTTGCCTTCTTACCCGGAACCACACCATGAAATTCAGTGGTGCTGTGCTTGAGCTGTTCCTTGGTGAGGTTCATCTTCTCTAGAGTCTCCAGGTACATGATGTTAAGGCTAGCTCCGCCATCCATAAGGCATTTGGAGAAGTCATACCCGTCTATGCGGGGACTTACAACCAGAGCGTAGCACTCTTTGGGGATGACGGCCGGGTGATCCGACCTGTCAAAGGTACAGGCTTTCTCCGACCACTTGACATACTGCGGCACAGCCGGAACTGTGGCGTTCAAGAGTCGGAGCGCCGATTTTTTCGCGCGGACGGTTGGGGTTCCGAGGAAGGTGTGGTAGGTTCCGACACTCTTTTTACCGAAGGGGTTGGATTTGTTAGCTGTGGTACCCTCCTTGGGTTCCGGCGAAGCGTCATCCTCGTCCATAGCCTCGGAACTGTCCTCTTCTTTGTCCTTGTTCTTGCCCTTGCCTCCTTTGCCGCGTGGGCGGTGCTTCCGGGTTCGCTTGTATCCTGCCTCCGGGTCATTCTTCAGATCGTTGACCCACTTGCAGTTGCGATTGGTGTGAGTGGATTTGCCCGTAGCCGGATCTAGATGAGCCAGGCACGGCATATCCCTGTATTCTTCATACGTTTGGGGGGCGCGGGATCCGGCTGCGGTGACCTCGTCAGCGCGCTGCTGGCCCCTGCCTGCTCCGCCTCCACGTCTGCGGCCTCTTCGTCCTCCTGAACCTCCGCGTTGGAACGTCATGGCGACCATGTCGGATCGTCCGCCTTTCTGGTCTTCAGGGGGGTTCTTCCGCTTGTTGCTGGTGCAGGGGTATGGCTGTAGCTGCAAGATCTCCGCCTGCGTCGTCATCGGCGGCAGTGTGATCGCTGGCAATGTTTATCATCTCATCAAGGGTGAGCTTGTTCGCATTCACCAGGCAGGTAAGCTTGTGGCGCAGCAGCCCTCCACGCTGCAAGCCACCAATGAAGGCGTGCATTGCTGTGCGGTTGTCTACGTTCTCGCACTCGTTTCTGGTCGCCAACCATCGGGTGAGGAAACTTCTGGATGTTTCACCCTTCTTCTGGATGCAAGCTTGAAGGTCGTTGGTGGTGGCCGGTCTCTTGTAGGTGCCTCTGAAATGGTTCTCGAAATCCTTCTTCAGGTCAAACCAGCAAAAGATGGTGTTTTCCTCGAGGTCGCTGAGCCAAACGCGAGCTGGACCAATAAGGTACAACTGGAGCATGCAGCAGGCTATATTCGGGGTTCCTCCGGCAAGGTACTGCATTGTAGTAATCCTCGATCCAGGTATCCGGCCTCTCGCTGCCATTATAATGCTTCAGGTTTCCGGGTAGCTTAAGGTTCAAGCTTCTAGGCTTTGGTTCCTCTCGGATCATCCGGCCAATGCACTTTGGACCGATGTAGTCGGATCTGTACTCGTTAAGGCGTTCCCGAGCGTCGCGGGGACCGTCGCCGGGCGACTTTGAGCGGGAATGGGATCTCCGGCCTCCGCCTCCGCCTCCACTGGGTGGTGGCGAGGGAGATCTGCGAGGGGGCCTGTAAGATGTTCTTCCGCCTTCGGACTCTCGGCGCTGATCCCGCGGCTGGCTCCGGCTTCGGTGACTCCCTTCCTCTTGGTGGTGGTCGCCTCCGTCGTTCCGGCTCCTGCGAGGCTCAGGCGCGCGCTCTTCGTTCCGGCTCCTCCTGGGTTCAGGCTCGCGCCCTTGGCTTCTGCGAGGCTCTGGCTCGCGGTCTTGGTTCCGTCGAGGCTCAGGCTCGCGGTCTTGGTTCCGGCTCCTGCGTGGCTCCGGCGTACGCTCCCTGCTCCTGTTCCTAGGCGGTGGCATGTTGTCGCGGATGTTGATTCCACCTGGCCCATGGGGCCTGGTGCTTCCGGCCGGACTGTGACGTCGAGGGGGTAGCGGAGGACGCGAAGCTCGGGGTGGTGGTGATGGAACACGATACTTGTCTCTGCCAGTATACATCGGGTCCTTTCCCTTTGCCGGATTTTTCGGAGTTGAGTCCGAGGGCACCGGGATTGGATTCGGATGTTCTCTGACTCTTCTCCTGTGCTCCGTGGATCCGGTGCGCGACTCGCTATCACGATGTTGACTTGCTAGGGCGTCCTTCTGCGCGGTAGATATGCAATGATCCGGATTAGATTCCAACCTACGCGAAGTATCTGCCTTGCTCTGTTGCTGCATAGCTGAGGCAACGAGCTTCCGGACGTAGTTGATGTCAATCTCCTCGTCCTTCTTCTTCAGGAGCTCCGCAGCCTTCTTCATGTTATCCTTTGGAGTTGTGAGTGGCTGTTGCTCTGTGGGAGTTGCGAAGGTGATCTTGCGGGGAGGGATGGCTTCTCGAGCGATTCTATCAACCTCCTCCTGCGCACAGGCCACTCTTTCCTCCCATTCCTTTCGGAGCTGCTTGACTTTCGCGAGAGATTCGTCAACCTCGCGATCCTTCTTTTGAAAGTGGACCACGAAGTTTGCAGCTTATGTCCTCTCTTCCAACATCGCAGCTGCGGTGTTGGCAAACTTCTTGGCTGTAGCCAGCATCTCCTTCCTCCTGGCTTCCAAAGCCTTCAGATCTGCGACGTTATCAGGGGTTATCGGCTTGTTGAGGACATCAGACTTCGTGACCAAATCCATGCGTGCTTGCTCGACCATCTCTTCTGGGGACAAGACCTCCTTACGCGGTCGTTCCCGTGTTAACGGAGATCCTGCGTTGGATGGTCCTGGGTCGGAGTTGGAGTCCTCGTCTTCCGTTTCCTGCTGATCCAGCGGTGCCACGGTCGCGAGGACCTGCATGGGCTGGGCGGATTCTGCGTCGGCTTGTTCTCCGCCTCCGAGCTCTTCTAGCTTGCGGTTAAACTCTTCCGTGTTCATGGACGAGGCACCGTCAGCTTCTTCCCCGATCTGGAGCTCCTTCGTCAAGAGGTTGTATTCTTCTGTGCCTATTGAGGAGGCATCGTCGGAATTTGGGCTTAGGTTGCCGAGGATTGATTCCTCAGGGTTTCCGGCTTCCTCTTGTCCCGGAGTGTCCCTGTCTCCGACAGCCTCTTGCTGATCCGGAGCAGCGTCGTTTCCGGGTGCCCCAACCTGCAAGGGATCGGCTTCGTCCTCGTGGAGGGCGTCTCCTGCGGTATGGGCCAAGAAGTGCACGAAGTGACACCTTTTCTTCTCTAACACCTGGGAGACCCAGTCGGATCTGCATTGGTCTTCCACCATTTTCTCCTGCTCAGGGGCGGATTGGGTGGGCTTTGATTTTTTCAGATCTAAGGCGGAATCTTCCTTAATTAGGAAGTTCCTGCGACTCAGATCGGATTTTCGCGACGGCGTCCAGCTCAGTGGCGGACGCGTCAGCGTTACTTACCAGTGCGTTTCCGTCAGAATTGACGGTCTCGCCGATGAAGATGTGGATGCCGCCGATTGGGACGATGGAGAGCTTGACGGGGTTTGACCTAGCCGGAATCCGAGTGTCGTCCGAGGGACGATCGGAAAATTCCCGGCGTAGAGTACACGCCCCACAGCGATCGAGTTGTCGTAGCTTCCCATGGCGGAGCCCTCCCGGTTCCGGCCTCCAGACGCCTCAGGCCCCACGGTGGGCGCCAACTATCGTTGCCTATTCCACGGTACCCCGGAGGAGGGATCCTCACGAGGGGGAGAAGAAGTAGGGGCCATAGGGCGGAGTGCACACGGGACGGTAGTACGCGAGTTACCCAGCTTCGGAACACCTGCACGATGACAGGGCCTACTCGCTGCTTGTCTGGAATTATCTGGGCGCTTGCGCGTTGTTACAATGGTTGTGGTTGTGCCTCTAGGGCTCCCGGGATCCGGCTTATATAGACGCACGGATCTAGGGTTTACATGGAGAGTCCTAGCCGGATTACAGATTGCCTAACTACGGTACAATGTCTTGCCGTGTACGTCAAGGATCCGCCTCCCATATACGTCATACCGGATCCGGGTCCCTCATGGGCCTCCACGGATCCGGGTCCCTCATGGGCCTCCACGGATCCGGGTTCCCCCGAAGGTCGGTGCGGATCCCGCTAGCTGATCCTGGGCCAGACTTCATCCTTCATGATCAACAGCAACTGGGCCGCCCGATGGGCCGCACGCCACCATCACCGTCTATGGGACACCCGGGCTTGCCGGATCTAGGAACTGTCGATGGTACACCTATGAAGTATACACACAACATTAGGACTACATATTACGCGGTATTTAAGGCTTGAAAAAATAGACGAAACTGTTACGAACCTGGAACTCGTGTAGCCACGCCTGACGAGGGCCGTGAGCCTCAAAAGAGATAGGCCCAACGCCCTCGCGAACACCAAGGAAAAGGACGGTCAACCACTCCTTCAACTGACTAATCCTCATACTGAGACTCGCTTGACTTTCGCCATGTTTTTGGGTTTGTCAGATGCAAATCCTCATACTGAAACTCGCTCAGATCAGCTCCCATCGGAGTTGTTCGGACCGTGCCATGACCGAAGTAAACAACGAATTTTACTCTATCTGACATATCTGCTCACCTATACAAATGACAGACTCGACAAAAAAATCTAGCACCTACACTCTAAAATAAATACAAATCTAGCACCTGCAGTCCTAAATAAATACTATCTACCGGTACATATTTCACTAACTAATGTGCGAAGCTAACGAACGCAACATGCATGATTACGTCATCTAATATCAGGAATTAGGGTTTACCCTTGAAGCGTGCCTAACACCTCCGTCAGCAGCTCAGCTTCTCCACCCCGCAGCAGTTGCACCACCAGGCAGCAGCACCACCACGCAGCAGCACCACCTCCACCACCACCACCACCACCACCACCAGCTCCACCACCACCAACAGCACCTCCACCAAAACGCCTCAAAAACTAACCCATCTATAGATCAGCTAATTCTACAGCATTTGGTGGTGAAACTACAACAAATGGCTGGATAAATCGCTCACAAACGAGAAAAAAATGTGCTACACTGAGAGCTAGAGACAGAGAGCAGATGAGAGAGCGAGCTGGAGGAGGAAGATGAGCGTCGAGCAGAGCCGCGGGCGATTTTATTCTGCCGCGCTCGGGTCACCTGCGCCCGAATCACCCGACTCGGGGTCGCCCCACCCGAAATATGCGCATCGGGATTCTTCTCTCCGACAACGTCCGCTCCCCGGCCGGGGACAGGCCGACACGGGCCATCTGTGGCCGACAGCCACGCTTCGGGGAGGAGCATCCCGAAATTGGCCTGACAAGGCAGATTCGCCTCGCCTTGGGCTCCTCAAACCCGATTTTGTAGATTCGGGTTCCACCTCCTCGACGGTGTATTATTTCTGAAATTTGCTGAAAAAGAATATTATTTCTGGAATTAATATTAAAAAGTGTATTATTTAAAAAAAATCGCTCAAATAACAACCCAATTTCAACCCACACTAGTAGAAAAAGGGCATTTAGTCCTGGTTCATAACAGGCTTTAGTCCCGATTGTGCAACCGGGACTAAAGGGTCAAGATTAAAGCCCCACCCCCCTTTAGTCCCGGTTGTTTACGAACCGGTACTAAACGTCCATCCACGTGGGTTCCGTGCATCGGGGCGAAAAATGTCTCCAGGTGAAATTTTTAATTTTTATTTTTTTTTCACTCCATTTTTTTTCTAATTCTTTTTCAGAATTTCTAATATTTCAGTTATTTGCATAGTTTAGTCTCTATCTCTAACTACACTAGTCAAATTACTTACTCATGGTCAAACTTCCCGCTCGGTCACCCATCCTCCCACTACTCTAGCACTAGCACGCTTAACTTCTGAGTTCCATCCCGTTCCGTATCCAAGGGGTTCGCGCGCATGTATGTGATACTAGTATCATATCAATCCTATTAACATGTTGGTCGATGTCACCTTTTTTATTGTTTGAATTTCAAATAATTCTTTTAATAAACAAAAGTAATGATGTAATAATAATCTTGAATAAATAAATAAATATTAACTTTTTAATTTGTACTATTTTTATTTTTTTATTTTTTTTGCCAAAACTAAAACCTAAAATTTTGAAAATCTAAAAATTGGGTAAAAGTAATAGTAATATTTATGCAAGATGCAAATATTAATTTCAGGTTTTAGAAAATAAAAAAATATAAATCCGTAATTTATAGCAAAAACTAAAATCTTCCTGCTTTCGTATTTTCATTTGGAATTTTGAGAATTCGGATGTAACTTTTTCCCACGATGATTTTGATATATTATACGTTTTTTTCGACGTCGTATGCAAAAGTTAATGCGGTTTTACCATTTTGCAAATCTTTGTTGCAAAAAAAGTGAAAATTTGAATTTCTCAATTTCTCCGAATAGTAGGTTGCATAACTTACAAGAATGTGAAAGCATTTTATTTTTTGAATTTTCTATTATTTTCTTTTGTATTTTACAAAGCAAAAAAAAGCGATCGGGGGGGGGGGGGGGGGGTGAAGGGTGCGTGGGGAGTAAAAAACCTGGAAAAGCCTTTAATCCCGGTTGGGGACAAACCGAGACTAAAGGGTCCCGGTTGGGGACACGAACCGAGACTAAAGAGGCATGCGCCGACCGCAGCCTGCCATAGACCTTTAGTCCCGGTTGGTGTTACCAACCAGGACTAAAGGCCTACCCTTTAGTCTCGGTCGGAGCATTAGTCCCGGTTCCCCACCAGAACCGGAACTAAAGACCCCATTAGTCTCAGGTCAAAGTGTTTGGGAACTAATGGGTAGTATGGAAGCCCTTTTATCTACTAGTGCCAGAATATCTATGTTTCTCTTCGATCTTTTAAGGTACTATTTACTATTATCATCAAATTTTCGAACTTAGGATTAGTGAGGAGCTGGAGCAATGGGAAGCTGCGCGCGCTCTAGGGAGAAGAACGATGCTGAAAGAGTAGGCTTTGGTGTGTGTTTGGAGTGTTCTGACCCTTAATTATGTTTACATCTGGGTTCACCATCTTGTAACTGATATTTCTCTCCTTCTATAAAAATATGGTACGCCAATTTAGCATACTCTTGAAAAAAAGGTTTACTGACTGTTGATCGAAGGGGTATTGTGGACATTGCACTTGGGTAGAAATCATGGTACGGTTATGATTTGATTGGATTTGATTTGATTTATATTATTGCAATACGAGCAATATGTGCCTCAACATTCGATATTCTGACGATATTTGCCGTACATGTGACTCGACTGAGTCCCGGACCATCGTTTTACTCCACTCGATCGTAACACTAATTAACAGTTCGTGCATACGAAAGGAAAAGGGTAAATATGGGATGAACACGGGAGAATAGTTTTTGCGAAGAAGAAACATATGGCATGTCCGTCCGAGTAAACAGTGAGAGTAGTTTGTTATTTTGGCCGGGATGTAGAATCCCCGATATGCTAAACAAGTTCAGGGTTTAAAATAGATTGGAATCGAATAGTTTATTGTGCCGATTTAGGGTATTAGAAGTTCAAGGTTTGATTTAGCTTTTGCCTACAAGTTTAAGATTTGTTTTAAACTTTTTCCATATTAGGAGAAGAGGAGTACTAGTTGGCATGGTTGTTACAGCTTCTGCTGCACGTGCTTGCAGATATGCGTGCTCGTGTACGTGAGGACAAAGACGACGCTTCGATGGATGCTTCGGTCGGATGGGCTGAGATGGGCCAAGAAGTTCATCCCAATAAAAAAAATAAAGAGTACGAGAGAAAAAAAACAATAGGGAGAGAATGGTGGCCGGTTTGGTACTTAGGCTGCTTCTGTTCTAGGGCCGAATGGGTTCGCCGCTCTTTTCCATTTTCTGATAATTTTCCCTTTTCTTTTTTCTATTTCTATTCTCTGCAAATAATATCAAATCCCAATTTGATTCAAACGTTTTCAGTTTTTTTAGGAAATACGATTACATATATAATTAAAAATAGAGTACTTTGGCACTAAAATCTATTCTGGACTCCCAAATGTTTTCATAAATTTTTAACTACTACACAAAAAATTTAATTCTCTACGGAACTTTATTGAAGACAAACAATTCAATCATCTTAATTTATGTTTTTAGCTTTTCAAAATTTTGAATGTTACACCCATGGTAGTACCGGTGGAAGGTGTGGGGTGAGTTTTTGGGAGATACACTACTAGGAAATAGCTATTTAGTGGCGCACCACTTTTCCCCTTCAGTGGCGCACTGCTGGTGCGCCACTACTATCACGCCACTGCTAACTTTTAGTAGTGGCGCACTACTGGTGCGCCACAACTACCCTAAGTAACAGTGGCGCACTACACCGTGCGCCATTGAAATGACTAGTGGTGCGCCACTATTACTCCAAAGGGGTGCGCCACTGTTGTTGAGCAGCAGTGCGCCACTACTGCCTGTTGCTGGTGCGCCACTACTGCCTCCTGGGGTGCGCCACTGTTACCTCGAGCTGGTGCGCTATTGCTGGTTGTCAAGGTGCGCCACTATTGTATCTGAGACGTGCGCCATTGCTAGTAGCCTCGGTGCGCCACTGCTACTTTCGAAGGAAATCACCAAGTAGTGCGCCACAGGTTCCAGAGTAGTGCGCCACTGCTACTTAGTGGCTGTGCGCCACTCATGGTCCACCAGTGCGCCACTGCTAGGATTTCGTTTTTATTTTTTGCATTTCTGGATGGTATTTGTACAGGTTGCATAGAACAGTATAACAGCACAAATACAGGATATATAACACATATAAACAACAACACAGTATATCAATACATAGTTCTTCACATTAGCCTCCATGATTCATAAGATTTCAAATATTAGACGAGTTACGGAGTTACAAATTCACAAATGAGATAGTGGTTACACAAGGTCGATCATCTAAACTACCATCACATAGAAGAGAGCTAGAGTCACTACTAGCACCGTCCCGATGAAAGTGGTCTTCATCCGGTTCCTCCTCCGCTCCGTCCTCTCTCCCGCCAGATAGCGTGCGTATCTGTCTTCGGCCTCCGCTCTAGTGGTGTACCCTTTGTAGCTGTTACCGCTAAAACGGTGAACCTGTCGTTGTAGACTCCGGGAACCTTGCCCTTGTACACGACATACCACGTCATATCTGCACATATATGAACAAGACAAAGAAACATTAGTGCACGCTCATAGATGTTTGCAACGAATAAGAGCAAACTATAAAACGATCCAAGTAGTATGAACTAAAAGGCATGCCTCATACATTGTTGGTCGGAACAAATATTAACATTTCACGAAGGGGTTAGTGAAACCAAGTAGGATGCACAAGAGATTGATACTTGTGTCATCGCACCAGGTTCACTTGCCCCTCCCCAAAGTGTATAGGTGACCAAACATTCTAATCATCGGCATTTTGAGATACAAAGCAAATGGAATGACAAGGGCCTCATACATTGTTGGTCAAAACAAATATTAACATTCCGGGATGGCGTCAGTGAGGCCAGGTAGGATGCACAAGACATGGATATTTGTGCCATCACACCAGGCTCACTGGCGTCACCCCGGAGTGTACAGTTGACCAACCATTATAATCATCGGCCAATGCAATTAAGAAGTACCAATTCAAATAAGAGACAAGTAGCTAGTATGAACTAAATGGAATCCCTCATATTTTGCTGGTTGGAACAAATATTAACATTCCTTGATGGCGTAAGTGAGGCCAGGTAGGATGCACAAGAGATTGATATTTGTGCCATCACACCAGGCTCACTTACGTCACCACGAGTGTACAGTTGACCGAACATTCTAATCATCGGCATTCTGAAAAACCAAAGCAAATGGAATGACGAGGGCCTCATACATTGTTGGTCCAAAGAAATATTAACATTTAGGGAAGGTGTCAGTGAGACCAAGTAGGATGCACAAGAGATTGATATTTGTGTCATCACACCAGGCTCACTGGCGCCTCCCCCAAGTGTAGTGACCAAACATTCTAATCATCGGCATATGCAAACAAAATTAACGACCAAATCAAGTGCGGAAAACGACAGAGCCATATATATAAGTTCACAAACATAGCCAAACTAGTAATTAAACAGACATGCAAGTAAAGTGCTGGATAAAGTTTATTACAACACAACCACGTCTTTAGTTCACACAACTACATAACTAGGCTCGCACATCAAGACTTTCCACTCGGAGCGTGGATAAAACCGCCGCCTTTCTTCAAGCACATCCATGAGCGGTAGTCGTCACCCCGCATTTGGAGCATCGTGTCTATATCACCGTTTGACGGCTGATAGCGGTGCGTAGAACTGCCCCGCGCTTCTAATGACATCTTGATGGATGATTTCACAAAACTCTGTTTGGATGCGGAAGAAGTCTTGCTTGATGCCGTCGTTAGGGACCCGCGCCAATTTGTTGGCCCAGTCTCTGAGATGCTCAGGTAGCGTAAGCTGCTGCTGGTCCGGTATGAACTTATTCATGTGATAGAGGGCGTAGTAGGCATCCTTCGTACTAGAAGGCGGCTTCTTGACGCAGGGGAACTTTGTTTGGTGCTTGAACACATGCTTCCCGTACCTAACATTGGGCCTCTCCATGTGGCCTTTCGCTCTGATGTAGCCATTGAGAGAATCATCAAGTACGGCCTTGACATTCGTGTAGTCCGTGCTTGACTTATCGTCCGCATCTAAGTATGTGGCCACGGAATGTCTCGGGGTTACGGAGATGAGTGTGCAGGTATTGTCTCTGCGTAGAACACATAATGTTTAAGAACATGACGATTGAAATCTAGAATACACTACAAGAAAAGTTGCCATGGCCGACGAAGTTGAAGTCGCGCCGTGGTTGCTGGTGTACCATGGCCGACGATTTTTGGTCCCTCCGTGGTTCATGTCAAAACTTTTTTTTCTCGTTTTTGAGGCCACCTAGCCCGACGAAAGCGGCCAAACCGTTGCGTATGGTGGCCCGGGACGTGGTGCATCGCGAATTCTCGGGTTCGCCGGCCGAGTCAACGCAAATCCGCACCGCCCAGGGATGTAGGGCCCACATGGCAGCCTCTCTAGCATTGTTTTTTTCTCGATCGCGCCATCTCGTTCAACGCTCTCCGATCGAGCCGTTTACGATGCAGGATCATGGGTCCCGCTTGTTATCCTCTATGAACCAAAATTCCTTCTTTTCTTGGATTTTTTTTGACCCCCTGATTTCTGGCTACTTCCTTTTTCTTTTGATTCCGTGCCGCCTTGGAAACGTTGAGACCGCTGCAGCTAAATGGAACCCGCATGTCATCCTCTATGAGCTATCAACTTTCTTTTCTTGGAGTTTTTTTTGGCACCTCATATTTGGTCACTTGCCTTTTTCTTTCGATCCCCTGCCGCCTCTCAAACGGTGATACCGCTGATGCTAAATGGGACCCGCATGTCATCCTCTATGTACTATAAAACTTTCTTTTCCTGGATTATTTTTGGCACCTCATATTTGGTCACTTGACTTTTTCTTTCGATCCCCTGCCGCCTCTCAAACGGTGATACCGCTGCTGCTAAATGGGACCCGCATGTCATCCTCTATGTACTATAAAACTTTCTTTTCTTGGATTTTTTTGGCACCTCATATTTGGTCACTTGCCTTTTTCTTTCGATCCCTCGCCGCCTCTCAAACGGTGAGACCGCTGCAGCCTAAATGGGACCCGCATGTCATCCTCTATGGACTATAAAACTTTCTTTTCTTGAATTATTTTTGGCTCTCGATATTTGGTCACTTGCCTTTTTCTTTCGATCCCCGCCGCCTCTCAAACGGTGAGACCGCCGTGCCTAAATGGGACCCGCATGTCATCCTCTATGAGCAATCAACTTTCTTTTCTTGGAGTTTTTTTTTGCACCTCATATTTGGTCACTTGCCTTTTTCTTTCGATCTCATGCCACGTTTGAAACGTTGAGGTACCTGCTGGCTCATGGGACCCGCATGTCATCCTCTGTGTGCTATAAAAGTTTCCTTTGTTGGATTTTTTTCACCCTCCGATTTTTGGCTTGCCTTTTTCTTTTGATCCCCTGCCCCTTTGAAACGTTGAGTAAGCTGTTGGTTCAAGGGACCCGCATGTCATCCTCTATGTCCATCAACTTTCTTTTCTTGGATTTTTTTTCACCCCCTAATTACTAGCTACTTTCTTTTTCTTTTGATCTCAAGCCGCGTTACAAACATTGAGACCGCTGCTGCAAAATGGGACCCACATGTCATCCTCTATGTACAATAAATCTTGGATTATTTTTGGCTCCTGATATTTGGTCACTTGCCTTTTTCTTTCGATCTCATGCCGCCTTTGAAACGTTGAGTAAGCTCGCCGGCTCATGGGTCCCGCATGTCATCCTCTACGAACAATAAAAGTTTCCTTTCTTGGAGTTATTTTTTACCCCTAATTTCTCGGCTATTTGCCTTTTTCTTTTGATCCCTCGCCCCCGTTGAAACGATGAGGACGTCATGTTGGCAGGTCGGTCCCACATGTCATCCTCTATGAACAATAAAAGTTTCCTTTGGTGGATTTATTTTTGACCCCTAATTAATTTCCGGCTATTTCCTTTATTTTTCTTTTGATCCCCGCCGCCTTGGAATTGTTGAGAATGTCATCTGCCTCATTTTTCTTTTGGTCCCGTGCCGCCTTGGAAAAGTTGAGACCGTCGCTACAAAATGGGACCCGCATGTCATCCTCTATGTACAATAAAGTTTCTTTTCTTGGATTATTTTTGGCTCTCGATATTATGTCACTTGCCTTTTTCTTTCGATCTCATGCCTACTTTGAAACGTTGAGGATGCCGTCGCCTCATGGGTCCCGCATGTCATCCTCTCGAACGATAAATGTTTTCTTTTCTTGTATTTTTTTACCAACTGATTTTTGGCTTTTTTTATTTTCGATCCCCTGCCGCCTTTGAAACGTTGACAACGCTCGTCGGCTCATGGGTCCTCGATGTCGACCTCCCCGTACAAGAAACATGTGATATTTTATTTTGCGGACAATAAACGTTGTATTTCGCTCTGAGCTATTGCAAACGGATAAATTAAATCTTTATATCTACATAAACAAACTTATATGTTGAATCTCCTTGTTTTTTGTTTTTGCGAAGCATAGGACTTTCCTGTTTTTTTTTGAGAAAAATCCGACCTTTCCTGTTTTGGAGTGGGCTGAAATTGTACGAGTCAAAAGGCCCAGCAGGATAGTTCGAAGGCCCAGATGTCCAGATACAGCCCAATTGAAATCTTTCTTTTCTTGGATTTTTTTCACACCCCGATTTCCGGCTACTTCATTTTTCTTTCGGTCCCGTGCCGCCTTGGAAGCGTTGAGACCGCCGCTACAAAATGGGACCCGCATGTCATCCTCTATGTACAATAAAGTTTCTTTTCTTGGATTATTTTTGGCTCCCGATATTATGTCACTTGACTTTTTCTTTCAATCTCATGCCGACTTTGAAATGTTGAGGAAGCTGCTGGCTCATGGGTCCCGCATGTCATCCTCTATGAACAATAAAAGTTTTCTTTGTTGGATTTATTTTTTCCCCTAATTTCTGGCTATTTGCCTTTTTCTTTTGATCCCCTGCCCCCTTTGAAACGATGATGACGCAGCTGGCAAGTCGGTCCCACATGTCATCCTCTATGAACAATAAAAGTTTCCTTTGATGTATTTATTTTTGACCCTAATTAATTTCTGGCTATTTTCTTTTTTATTTTGATCCCCTGCCGCCTTGAAATAGTTGAGGATGCTGCTGCCTCATGGGTCCCGCATGTCATCCTCTCGTAAAGGTAAATGTTTCTTTTCTTGAATTTGTTTACCAACTGATTTTTGGCTTATTTTTTCTTTCGATCTCCCGCCACCTTTAAAACGTTGACGACGCTCGCTGGCTCATGGGTCCCCAATGTCAGCCTCCCCATACCGCAAATCCTCTTTCCGCAAAGGTTGTATTTCTAGATAGATAACGTGGATTCGAATCGCCATGGTTCGAGCAACTCGTGTAAGCCTTCTTGCACCGATTAATGGAAGTAGTGTATCGCAAGGTCAAGACATGTGGCTCGGTGTAATGAATCTATATGAATCATGTTGTGGGTTCAATCTGATAGTTCTCTAACAAGTCAGCCAAAATAGAAATTAAGTTTTTTTCTAAAACGGAAATGCAAATTAAGATGAACACAAACATTAGTTATCATAATAGCTGATCATACATACATACTTGCTAAGAGCAAAAGCTTGCCGAGTTTTACCACCCATACAATTAATTAGCAGCTCGGATAAGATAACCTTATATAAGTATAACTACAAATGCATTTGCTAAGGGCTCATGGGACAACAGTAACTAGACAACCGCGAACTTTATGACCAAAGCATGTCACAAGCGAGCATCGAAAGATCTTGACCTTCAACTTTGATCCAATGCGAAGTTTGGCACCGTCAATGAACTTTTTCCACTCGGAAGTAACAGCCAAGCGGCCATCCGTGGGACCGACGAGTACCGTCCCTCCACGGTGAGACCTTCACTCTCCATGACGAGGGATATCTTGCCCCTTCGGCCAGCATTGAGATCCTTGGAGATACTTTTAGGCAATTTCTGATTCAAAGCAAGAGATACCACCAAAAATTAGTCAATGGCACCAATGCACTCAACCATGTGAGACTTTGAGCAGAGAAGACATCAAGATAAGAGCAGTTATGCTGTCATATACTCACGAACATAGCCTTCGAGATGCGGTCCCGGTCACCACACGGGTGGCCACAAGCAATGAGCCGAGACCTCGGTGATCCGGTCGAGCAGGTGCATGAGCCTCGGGCTGGTACACGAGCCGGTGCCGATGCAGGGAGACCGGCAGGCAGGGTGCGAACGGTGCCTCTAGAGGAACCGGTGGCCGATGCAGAGACTGCATGGGCAGTGCGAAACGGTGCAGCTAGAGGAACCAAGGTCGATGCAGTGAGCCTGCCGGGCATGTGTAGTATATGGGGCCTCTACAGGAACCAATGCCGATGTAGGGGACTCGCTGGGTAGATGCAAGAACGGAGCTGGCACAGGAACCGGTGCCGATGCGAGAGAGTGGGAAGCCGGTGCCGGTGCTGGTGTGGTTGCCCTTTGTGACATCCGCTCCTGTTCCATCAGGGGATCTGCAGCTTTGATCATGTTAAACCCAGCAAGCTAGAACAGAGGGAATGGTTTAGAACAACTGCTCAGAATGCAGTTATCAAAAGATATGAGTAGAAAAAAGTTACATATTATATATTTGGAAGTGTCTCCAACTCTGTAAGCAGTTACGTATATCTGCCCGTTTGAGTTTCTGATCCTCAGCTCGTCGCCCTTCTTCAGACCGTAGTCAAAAGCAAACTTTCTCCAATCATGTCCATACAAATATGTGATGGCCTCCGTCTTGTAGACATACACCTCATAGACCGTGTAGGTGTTCATCAATTTGCCATTGCCATGCATAGTGAAAGATCCTTCATGCGGACACATCTGGTTAATCATTGGACGAAGTTCACAAGGTACAGTCTGCATGTGAAAATTGATACAAATGTAAGAAGCAGGAAGACTAAAAACAAGACTTTACTATATGCCAATTCATGCTAAACCACTGAGAATACATACCTGTAACTCCGTGAAGGAGCTACTAGAAAGGTAGATAGAGCCATAGGAGGTGTTATATGCGGGATATGTACATGGGCCCGCCATATTCCCGCAAGCTCGGCATCGGGATGGTGAAGGAAACATGGGAGGTACTACTGGTACGTAGCGCTGAACGTAAGTGGAAGAATTAGGTTGTGTAAAGTGCATAGTTCGTAGCAATGCAAATGTTGACAAGCGAGTGCATAACACTATGTTACAAACTGAACAGTGAAAAATTAGTGTATGATGAATATAAGCATGCTAATTTGGTGTTTCCGAATTCCAAAAAGCATTAGACAGAGTCGGTGATAATATCAGACATAAATCATGGCATGTATATGTGGCTTAAGAAAATATACCCGAACCCTTGGATGGTTACGGCCCGGCTGGTCCTTGGACTTGAGCTTATATAAGCATCCAGAAGGTGGGGCTGACAGTAACTTGGTGGCAGCCTCTGCAGATTCCTCATCGCCAGCAGCTTGCAATCCTTTTGACCAATGAAGGCTTAGCAGCTTTCGCTGCATATGAAAATTGAAGAGCAACGGACATCAGCAGTGATATATAAAATGAATCTATGAGACACCGATGCATATAGTGATGGATGTAAGTGGAAGAATAGGTGTGTGTGTTTCGAACTATTGGTAAGCATTAGACAAAGCCGGCAATAAACAGTACAAAAATCAAATCATGTATGAGGATTAAGAAAATATACATGCTTATCGAAAAGGGTACCACCCAGTGGCCCGTGGCCTTGTGCTTGAGGAGGTTTTCGAAGATGGTGGCAGCACCATCGTCTTCACGAGCAGCCTCATCGGGATCATTTTTTATCCATTTGAGTAGAGGCACGAAGTTTCATCCCGCATATGAATAGCAACAGTAACTCATCATTGATATTTAATAAATCTATGAGATAGACTGATGCAAATAGTGCGGGTGTAAGTGGAAGAATAGAGTTGTGCATAGAGAACAGTTGACAACAATGCAAATGATTCCAAAAGAAGCCAATGGAAATCAACAGTTTATATACTGGATGAGACAGACTGAAAAGTGAAAAATTTGTGTATGATGATTGTAAGCAAACGCAGTGTTTCTGAACTTTTGGTAAGCATTAGACAAAGCCAACAGTAATTAAACAGATAATAATGAAATCATGTATGTGGATTAAGAAAATATACCAGATTCATTAAAAGGTCACCACCCAACTGGCCCATGGCCTCGTGCTTGTAGAGGTTTTCGGAAGATGGTGCCGGCACCATCGTCCTCACAGCAGCCTCATTAGCCTCATTTTGCATCCACTTGAGTAAAGGCGCAGCAGTTTCAGCCTGCATAAGAATGGGAACAGATCTCAGCAGTGATATTGAATGACTCTGAGACGGACTGATGCATATAGTGCTGGATGTAAGTGGAAGGGTATGGCCGTGTATGGACAACAGTTCACAACAATGCAAGGGTGTGTTCGGTTCTGAAACAGGGTGGAATGGAATGGAATGGTTCCATTTCAGAGGAATGGAATGGTTACATTTTTGTTCGGTTGGAAAAAATGGAGAGCAAAAGAGATCGAGGTTAAACTAACCATTTGTCTCAAAATTGTAATTAACAATTGCAAATGACATTTTAATCTCAAAGTCGTAATTAACAGCGCCTAATGGTGCTCTTTTAATCTAAAAATCGTAATTAACATCATTTTTTTGTTGGGTTAGGGGAACTGGAGTAGATGAACATTATCGTATGATGATTGTAAGCAAACGAATTTGGTGTTTCTTAACTTTTGGCTTCGAGATCTTATGGGTTTCAACTCTAGCCTACCCCAACTTGTTTGGGACTGAAAGGCTTGGTTGTTGTTGTTGTTGTTGTAAACTTTTGGCAAGCATAGAAAAAACCGACAATAAATAGAGAAAAATCAAGGCATGTTTTGTGGATTAAGAAAATATACCATATTCATTAAAAGATCACCACCCAGCTGGTGCGTGGCCTTGTGCTTGTAGAGGCATTTAGAAGATGGGGGCGGCATCAACATACTGGCAGCCTGATCGACCGCAGTTTTGATCTTCCTTTTGAGTAAAGGCCCTAATGTTTCAGTCTGCATATGAATAGCAAAACAAAAGGCAGACCTCAACAGTGATATTGAATTACTGTATGAGATAGACTGATGCATATAGTGGATGCTCTTAGCCTTTTGCAGCGTGAACACTAGCTATGGACAGACAAAAAAACTAGTTAACTCAGCTTTGTCTAGATATGAATGTACTACCACCATCCAAAAGCTTAAGCCTTATTTATTTTTGAGAAATCAAAACAAGCAAAGTTTGACCAAAATTTTAGAACATTCTATCAACAAATATAATACCGTGTAGGTACCGTAGGAAAATATATTTTATTATCTATTTAATGATATTAATTTTGTATTTTGCATGTTACTGATTTTTGGTAAAAGCTTAGTCAAACATGGTATAGTTTGACTTTCTAAAAATAATATAAGCCCAAAGCTTTGGGATGGAGTCAGTAGTATCTAGAGCTAAAACACATCTAGATACATCCGTATCTACGGATAGTTGAGTCAATTAATTTGGATCCGAGGGAGTATCGATTCGGACTACATCATGGTAAGTTGGTTAAAAAAAATTACCCCTGGGCGGTCCCCGCCCAGCTCGGCGATGGCATTTCGCTTCTTGTGCTACGAGATCGGGCCATGCTCCTGCAGCGGGTGGGGCGCTATTCTCGTTCCCCATAGCCTCAGCACGGAACCCGGAGGTACCAACCCGATACAGAGAATATAGAGCATGGTGTCACAGAGGCTTTACGCACAAACAGCTGAAGACATGTGCTACTTTAAGCATATTCCAGAACAGGAACAGATTGAGGATGCAGAGAGACACTTAAAAGGTAAAGAGTGGATAAGCAAATGGAGTACCTGCTTCGCGGGGCTGGGACGCAGCTCGGGCTCAGCCTAACCGCCCACATGCGTGGTGGCCTTACGCTCCATTGCCCCCACCGCCGAGGTCTTACCTTTCCCGTACAAGCTGACAAAAGATACAGTGAGGATCAGCAGAAACTACAAAGGTTGCAAATGTCGACAAATAAAGGAAGAACACCCCAATCCAAGCAAAGGTAGCCCCCGCCCCCACCCCCATCAATCACTCCCAGCTCGAGGGTGACCAGAAAGACACCTCTTCGCCCAGAATAGGAAAGAGATGCGCAAGATATCGAGGAGAGGAAAAAATAACCGATCTCGAGAAAGGAGAGAACATTACTAGTCCTACCTAATCCGCTTGGGCTAGATGCAGCTTGCCCCTCCAAGCTGGATGCCTGGACGGTGGAGGCGAAAGGAGGGGATCGAGCTAGCGGCTTGCATCCGTCGGCAATCGACACTCGATCGGGAGAGAAGGGGTGCTACATAAAGGGGAGGGGTAACATATTTTATTACACAGTGAACTTACTGATGTGACTAGTCATTACATGTCTCACTGAAACTAGGGCCCATAGTGTGGCACCCCAAATTCACTTGAAGCTGCCCGGCGGGACGCATTGGCGCGTCAAGAAACCCCGAATTGTAGCGGGGAAATGAAACATTTCACAAAAATTCGAAATTCAAGCACACCGCCACGCGCCAAGCACGCGGCTGTTCCTTCCTCTTCCTCGGTTCCTCCTCCCCTATCCGAAAAAACCCCAAATCCCAAGCTCAAACCAAAAAAAAAACAAATCCCCGGCCGCCATGCATGTCCTCGTTAACCCGCCGGAAACCGTTCCCGGCCGATGCGGACCACCCGCCCTCAGATCCAGAATTCCGTCCACCTCGAGGCACCGCGTGCCGTCTCGCAGCGAGCGGCTTGAGGGCGCCGAAGAGGAAGTTCCGCCGGAAAGTGCTCATGGCAACCGTGCAAGCTCACCGGCGTGCTGTATCCCGAGAGGAACTGGTCAAAGCTTTGCTATTCGCCACACAAAAAATTGCGGGCCAAGATCTGGTCAAAGCTTCGTCGATGGCTTGCCGCGAGAGGCTTGGAGTCCAGAGTCAATAAACTAGCTGCTCGAGGACTTGGGCGGTTTACACGGATTCATATTAACTGACTCAAGTTTGTTAGTCTAGTTAACAAATGCATCTAGATACATCCATATCTAGACAGAATTGAGTCAATTAATATGAATCAGAGGGAGGTACCTGAAAGTGTTTCATGCTACCAACTAATGCGGCTGGCAGGAATCGCTGTAGAAGTAATTGTGCTACTACTCATACGATGAACTGATTGTGTGGGTGTCGAATTTTGCAACGCGATCATCCACTGAATGCTTAATCTAGCGCCAAAGGCGTACAAATCATAACATACTACAGCACCAGAACATAAGAGTACGAATCATAAAGTAGCTCAACATTTTGCATCGAGCTGGGTGGTCCCGAGACTACCGGGACGCCCCGATGATCTCCGGGTGTGCATCCTCTTCAACGCAAAGCTGTGTACTCGGTCCACGGCCTCCTTACGTAGGCTGGATAATATCAGGTGCGGGACCTTCGTCTATGAGAGGCTCGTCATCGGTACCATCCACGAGTGCATCGGGGCTGGGTGGTCTTGAGACTACCCGGACGCCCGTGATGATCTCCGGGCGTGCATCCACTTCAACGCAAAGCCGTGTACTCGGTCCACGGCCTCCTTACGTAGGCTGGATAATCTCAGGTGCAGGACCTTCGTCTATGAAAGGCTCGTCATCAGTACCATCCACAGGTGCATCAAACTGAGATTCATCTTCAAATCTCCCATCAAACTGAGAGACCTCTTCAACTCTATGCTTTTGCAATTAGTACATCAACCGATTAGACAAACATCTAAGGGATGCAACCTGAACAAATGCCGTTTTACATTTTTACCTTCTCATCTGGCACAGCACATGTCCCAGAACTGAAACCCGTTTCCTGAAGCAAGCGCTTTTTCTCTCCTTCCCGTCCATCCATCTGCAACAAGTTAAATTTGAGTACGTGAACCTTGCACAGCAATGCAAACTATTGATTGAAACAGCGGCAGCATCAATATAAATAATTAACTACATATGCCAGCACACATACAGTGTGAGCAAGATCTGCTTCTCCTGCTAAAGGATCATTATATGGTTCACCATGCTAAACCCGCCTAACATATGTGCGGTCCATCCCAAAAATGTGTAAATGATCTGCCACTACAGGGTGAGGCCTCTTCTCACCATTCATACATGTGCAGCGTGGGCAATACACGCCCAGGTTGTGACCATCATGAGCTCTAATAAACCCCATAAAGGGTTGAACACCATTTATATATGAAGGGGAACATAAGTGTCCATGCAGTATCCAAGTTCTGTCCATCTGTTTAATTATGAGATAAAGTGGTTGGTGATTAATTTAAGGCGAAGTAGGAAATGTATATCCATCGAGTACAAAACTATACTACATGATTATGCATTTTAGCAATCATGTCGAGTACAAAACAAAAAATGCCCATCGATATTTTAGCAAACAGATCGTGTACAAAACTCTGCCATGGCATTTCAGCAAATTAACGGATCGAGTGCAGAACTGACTCTATATGCCCACGCAAATGAACAAATTGATCGATGACAAATCGAGCGGAAAACTATAAAGTGCCAATTAGTTCGAGCATACTGACGATTTTTTTAGCAGCATCAAGAAAATATAAATCGTTAGGCTGTCTTGCCCGATACATGATTGAGCTAGAGATAGCAGCCCTACCGTGGATCAACTTGACCACCGGTGCATCTCGAGAAGAACGACGGGGAGGGGAAGCTTCTTCTTCGCACGGACGGGATGGGGAGGGGAAGCTCTTCGCACGGACGGGGATAAGTTGTGTACGGGTGGGTGGGGGGTCATGCGGCCGGGCCGCCGGGGTGATAATTAAGGTCGGTAGGTGGCGTTTAATGGAGTTGCGTGTGTAATTTGCCGTGCACAAGGTTGAGGAATAGGCGGTTCCCTTTGCTGCGCGCACAATTCAAACTATCCCGCCCATGTAGTTTAAATTCGCCATATTTTCGTTAAATCGACATAAAGTCATGTGAGTGGGGGAAAATTAGCAAAGTTGCTTGAAAAATAGTAAAACTCTGGAATTATCCTTTAAATATGCTCTACTTCGTGTGAAAATTGGGGTGTGGAAGCATGTTGAGCTGTTTTATTTGTACTTTCTTCATTAAAACTCCCATTTTATGCACTTTGGATGGAAATAAATCATTTGTACATAAATTTTGACAACGCCATTTGCAAACACTAATTGTTTTACATGCCAAGATGCACCCATCCACCAAATATATATGGGGCAAAAGTTTATCACAATCTAGCGAGATATGCATAATTAGTGAGGGACCCCTTTTGATTTTGTGCAATTTCCACTAATTAGGTAGAGATCGAGAAGGGTTAATTAATTAGGCCATGTTAGGGGTTATGTGTTTTAGATTAGGTTGTGTGGATTCAAATACAACTTCTTTATTTGTGTGCCATGATTAATCAAAACTAGATCGATCGACTGCGCACACATTATTAGAGGCGCATGCCTTTGCGCACAAAGTGCATGTGTGTGTTGTTGGCCACCAACGAGAGAGAGAGAGAGAGAGACAGAGAAAGAGAGAGAGGTAGAGAGAGCTACATACGAGAGAGCGATTGAAATCCCCAAATTAAACACATATATATGCATGGCACATTTAATTTAATTAGAGGACCGCGAGGCACCCCTGGCCTCGCTTGATGCACAATTAAGTGTCATTGGCCTATATATAGGGTTTAATTAGGGTTTAGGGTTTAGGGTTAGGAGGTTAGGGTTTAGGGTCTAGGGTTTAGGGTTTAATGTTTATGGTGTTTAGGGTTTAGGGATTAGGGATTAGGGTTTATTTAGGGTTTAAGGTTTAGGGATCATCGATCGAGTGCGCACACACACATTATTAGAGGCACACGCGCCTTTGCGCATAAAGTGCATGCGTATATGTGTGTGTTTTTTGGCCACCAACGACATATAGATGATCGAGAGAGAGAGAGATTGAAATCCCCCAAGAATATGTTCAAATATATATTAAAATATATGCACGAATGCATGCATGGTAGGCCATGCATGCACACTAATTATATATATATTATGAGGAAACTTAATCAAATGTGTTTTCATTCGAGAGAACTTGTCAAAATTCAAGTTAATTAATTTATCATCGATAATTATATAATTAATTAATGAATCTCGTGGAGATGTTATACAACATATGATCGATATAGGCCATGTATATATTAATTGGTGTTAATCTACTCGTTTAATTTGCTAGCTAGCTGCTATATATAGAGCATGTTTTTATTAGATCGGGTTATAGCTAGTATAGTTTAGGGTTATGTGTTTTAATTAACTAGGGTTTGATTAGCTAGGGGTTAGTTATATATATATGGTTTAGGGTTAATGCATGGCACATTTAATTTAACTAGAGGACCGCGAGGCACCCCTGGCCTGCTTGATGCACAATTAAGTGTTGTTGGCCTATATATAGGGTTTAATTAGGGTTTAGGGTTAGCTAGGGTTTAGGGTTTAGTGTTTAGGGTGTTTAGCTAGGGTCTAGGGTTTAGGGTTTAGTGTTTACGGTGTTTAGGGTCTAGGGTTTAGTGTTTAGGGTGTTTAGGGTCTAGGGTTTAGGGTCTAGTGTTTAGGGTCTAGGGTTTAGGGTTTAATTAGTGTTTAGGGTGTTTAGGGTTTAGGGTTTAGTGTTTACGGTGTTTAGGGTCCAGGGTTTAGGGTTTAGTGTTTAGGGTGTTTAGGGTCTAGGGTTTAGTGTGTTTGGGGTGTTTAGGGTTTAGGGGATTAGGGATTAGGGTTTTAGGGTTGTTTAAGGTTTAGGGATCATCGATCGAGTGCGCACACACATTATTTAGAGGCACCCCGCGCCTTTGCGCATAAAGTGCATGCGTATATATATGTGTGTTTTTTGCCACCAACAAAGATATATAGATGATCGAGAGAGAGAGATTGAAATCCCCAAGAATATGTTCAAATATATATCAAAATATATGCACGAATGCATGGTAGGCCATGCATGCACACTAATTATATATATATTATGAGCTAGGCAACTTGATCAAATGTGTTTTCATACGAGAGAACTTGTCAAAATTCAAGTTAATTAATTTATCATCGATAATTATATATATAATTAATTAATGAATCACAGGGAGATCGATAATTAATTTAGGGTTTTAGGGTTGTTTAAGGTTTAGGGATCATCGATCGAGTGCGCACACACATTATTAGAGGCACCCGCGCGCGTCTTTACGCATAAAGTGCATGCGTATATATGTGTGTTTTTTTTGCCACCAACGTTATATATAGATGATCGAGAGAGAGAGAGATTGAAATCCCCAAGAATATGTTCAAATATACATTAAAATATATGCACGAATGCATGCATGGTAGGCCATGCATGCACACTAAAATTATATATATATTATGAGGCAACTTAATCAAATGTGTTTTCATTCGAGAGAACTTGTCAAAATTAAAGTTAATTAATTTATCAAGATAATTATATAATTAATTAATGAATCTGAGGGATATGTTATACAACATGATCGATATAGGCCATGTATATTTTAATTGGTGTTAATCTACGGTTTGCTAGCTAGCTGTTATATATATAGAGCATGCTTTTATAAGATCGGGTTATATCTAGTATAGTTTAGGGTTATGTGTTTTAATTAAGTAGGGTTGATTAGCTAGGGTTAGTTACATATATATGGTTTAGGGTTAATGCATGGCACATTTAATTTAATTACAGGACCGCGAGGCACCCCTGGCCTCGCTCGATGCACAATTAAGTGTCGTTGGCCTATACATAGGGTTTAATTAGGGTTTAGGGTTAGCTAGGGTTTAGGGTTAGGGTTAGGGTTAGGGTTAGGGTTAGGGTTTAGGGTCTAGGGTTTAGGGTTTAGTGTTTAGGGTGTTTAGGGTTTAGGGATTAGGGATTAGGGTTTAGGGATTTAAGGTTTTAGGGGTTGTTTAAGGTCTAGGGATCATCGATCGAGTGCGCACACACATTATTAGAGGCACTCGCGTCTTTACGCATAAATTGCATGCGTATATATATATGTGTGTGTTTTTGGCCACCAACGATATATAGATGATCGAGAGAGAGATTGAAATCCCCAAGAATATGTTCAAATATACATTAAAATATATGCACGAATGCATGGTAGGCCATGCATGCACACTAATTAATTATATATATATTAGGAGGCAAGTTAATCAAATGTGTTTTCACTCGAGAGAACTTGTCAAAATTCAAGTTAATTAATTTATCACGATAATTATATAATTAATTAATGAATCTGAGGGATATGTTATATATACAACATGATCGATATAGGCCATGTATATTTTAATTGGTGTTAATCTACGGTTTGCTAGCTAGCTCTTATATATAGAGCATGCTTTTATTAGATCGGGTTATATCTAGTATAGTTTAGGGTTATGTGTTTTAATTAAGTAGGGTTGATTAGCTAGGGTTAGTTACATATATATGGTTTAGGGTTAATGCATGTCACATTTAATTTAATTAGAGGACCGCGAGGCACCCTCGGCTCTGCTCGATGCACAATTAAGTGTCGTTGGCCTATACATAGGGTTTAATTAGGGTTTAGGGTTAGCTAGGGTTTAGGGTTAGGGTTAGGGTTAGAGTCTAGGGTTTAGGGTTTATTGTTTAGGGTGTTTAGGGTTTAGGGATTAGGGATTAGGGATTTAAGGTTTTAGGGGTTGTTTAAGGTTTAGGGATCATCGATCTAGTGCGCACACATATTATTAGAGGCACCCGTGCCTTTACGCATAAATTGCATGCGTATATATATATGTGTGTGTTTTTTGGCCACCAACGATATATTGATGATCGAGAGGGAGAGATTGAAATCCCTAAGAATATGTTCAAATATACATTAAAATATATGCACGAATGCATGGTAGGCCATGCATGCACACTAATTAATTATATATATATTATGAGGCAACTTAATCAAATGTGTTTTCATTCGAGAGAACTTGTCAAAATTCAAGTTAATTAATTTATCACGATAATTATATAATTAATTAATTAATGAATCTGAGGGATATGTTATACAACATGATCGATATATAGGCCATGTATATTTTAATTGGTGTTAATCTACGGTTTGCTAGCTAGCTGCTATATATAGAGCATGTTTTTATTAGATCGGGTTATATCTAGTATAGTTTAGGGTTATGTGTTTTAATTAAGTAGGGTTAATTAGCTAGGGTTAGTTACATATATATGGTTTAGGGTTAATGCATGGCACAATTAATTTAATTAGAGGACCGCGAGGCACCCCGGGCTGCTCGATGCACAATTAAGTGACGTTGGCCTATACATAGGGTTTAATTAGGGTTTAGGGTTAGCTAGGGTAGAGGGTTAGGGTTAGGGTTTAGGGTTTAGGGTGTTTAGGGTGTTTAGGGTTTAGGGATTAGGGATTAGGGATTTAGGGGTTTTAGGGTTGTTTAAGGTTTAGGGATCATCGATCGAGTGCGCACACACATTATTAGAGGCACCCGCGCCTTTACGCATAAAGTGCATGCGTATATATGTGTGTTTTTTGGGCCACCAACGATATATAGATGATCGAGAGAGAGAGAGATTGAAATCCCCAAGAATATGTTCAAATATACATTAAAATATATGCACGAATGCATGGTAGGCCATGCATGCACACTAATTAATTATATATATATTATGAGGCAAGTTAATCAAATGTGTTTTCATTCGAGAGAACTTGTCAAAATTCAAGTTAATTAATTTATCACGATAATTATATAATTAATTAATGAATCTGAGGGATATGTTATACAACATGATCGATATAGGCCATGTATATTTTAATTGGTGTTAATCTACGGTTTGCTAGCTAGTCGTTATATATAGAGCATGCTTTTATTAGATCGGGTTATATCTAGTATAGTTTAGGGTTATGTGTTTTAATTAAGTAGGGTTGATTAGCTAGGGTTAGTTACATATATATGGTTTAGGGTTAATGCATGTCACATCTAATTTAATTAGAGGACCGCGAGGCACCCCTGGCTCGCTCGATGCACAATTAAGTGTCGTTGGCCTATACATAGGGTTTAATTAGGGTTTAGGGTTAGCTAGGGTTTAGGGTTAGGGTTAGGGTTTAGGGTCTAGGGTTTAGGGTTTAGTGTTTAGGGTGTTTAGGGTTTAGGGATTAGGGATTAGGGTTTAGGGATTTAAGGTTTTAGGGGTTGTTTAAGGTCTAGGGATCATCGATCGAGTGCGCACACACATTATTAGAGGCACCCGTGCCTTTACGCATAAATTGCATGCGTATATATATGTGTGTGTTTTTTGGCCACCAACGATATATTGATGATCGAGAGAGAGAGATTGAAATCCCTAAGAATATGTTCAAATATACATTAAAATATATGCACGAATGCATGGTAGGCCATGCATGCACACTAATTAATTATATATATATTATGAGGCAACTTAATCAAATGTGTTTTCATTTGAGAGAACTTGTCAAAATTCAAGTTAATTAATTTATCACGATAATTATATAATTAATTAATGAATCTGAGGGATATGTTATACAACATGATCGATATATAGGCCATGTATATTTTAATTGGTGTTAATCTACGGTTTGCTAGCTAACTCGCTATATATAGAGCATGTTTTTATTAGATCGGGTTATATCTAGTATAGTTTAGGGTTATGTGTTTTAATTAAGTAGGGTTAATTAGCTAGGGTTAGTTACATATATATGGTTTAGGGTTAATGCATGGCACAATTAATTTAATTAGAGGACCGCGAGGCACCCATGGGCTGCTCGATGCACAATTAAGTGACGTTGGCCTATACATAGGGTTTAATTAGGGTTTAGGGTTAGCTAGGGTAGAGGGTTAGGGTTAGGGTTTAGGGTTTAGGGTTTAGTGTTTAGGGTGTTTAGGGTTTAGGGATTAGGGATTTAGGGGTTTTAGGGTTGTTTAAGGTTTAGGGATCATCGATCGAGTGCGCACACACATTATTAGAGGCACCCGCGCCTTTACGCATAAAGTGCATGCGTATATATGTGTGTTTTTGGGCCACCAACGATATATAGATGATCGAGAGAGAGAGATTGAAATCCCCAAGAATATGTTCAAATATACATTAAAATATATGCACGAATGCATTGTAGGCCATGCATGCACACTAATTATATATATATATTATGAGGCAACTTAATCAAATGTGTTTTCATTCGAGAGAACTTGTCAAAGTTCAAGTTAATTAATTTATCACGATAATTATATAATTAATTAATGAATCTCGGGGATATGTTATACAACATGATCGATATAGGCCATGTATATTTTAATTGGTGTTAATCTACGGTTTGCTAGCTAGCTGCTATATATAGAGCATGTTTTTATTAGATCGGGTTATAGCTAGCTAGTATAGTTTAGGGTTATGTGTTTTAATTAAGTAGGGTTGATTAGCTAGGGTTAGTTACATATATATGGTTTAGGGTTAATGCATGGCACATTTAATTTTATTAGAGGATCGCGAGGCACCCCTGACCCGCTCGATCGATGCACAATTAAGTGTCGTTGGCCTATACATAGGGTTTAATTGGGGTTTAGGGTTAGCTAGGGTTTAGGGTTAGGGTTAGGGTTAGGGTTAGGGTACGTTTAGGGTCTAGGGTTTAGGGTTTAGTGTTTAGGGTTTAGGGATTAGGGATTTAAGGTTTTAGGATTGTTTAAGGTTTAGGGATCATCGATCGAGTGCGCACAGACATTATTAGAGGCACCCGCGCCTTTACGCATAAATTGCATGCATATATATGTGTGTTTTTTGGCCACCAACGATATATAGATGATCGAGAGAGAGAGATTGAAATCCCCAAGAATATGTTCAAATATACATTAAAATATATGCACGAATGCATGGTAGGCCATGCATGCACACTAATTATATATATATTATGAGGCAACTTAATCAAATGTGTTTTCATTCGAGAGAACTTGTCAAAATTAAAGTTAATTAATTTATCACGAGAATTATATAATTAATTAATGAATCTCAGGGATATGTTATACAACATGATCGATATAGGCCATGTATATATTAATTGGTGTTAATCTACGGTTTGCTAGCTAGCTGCTATATATAGAGCATGTTTTTATTAGATCGGGTTACAGCTAGTATAGTTTAGGGTTATGTGTTTTCATTAAGTAGGGTTAATTAGCTATGGTTAGTTACATATATATGGTTTAGGGTTAATGCATGGCACATTTAATTTAATTAGAGGACCGCGAGGCACCCCTGGCCTGCTTGATGCACAATAAAGTGTTGTTGGCCTATATATAGGGTTTAATTAGGGTTTAGGGTTAGGGTTAGGGTTTAGGATCTAGGGTTTAGTGTTTAGGGTGTTTAGGGTTTAGGGATTAGGGATTAGGGTTTCAGGGTTGTATAAGGTTTAGGGATCATCGATCGAGTGCGCACACACATAATTAGAGGCACCCGCGCCTTTGCGCATAAAGTGCATGCGTATAGTTTAGGGTTATTTGTTTTAATTAAGTAGGGTTTGATCAGCTAGGGTTAGTTACATATATATGGTTTAGGGTTAATGCATGGCACATTACATATAGTTTAAATCTCAAGAATGTTTATACATGATAGGCCATATGTGCAAAGGAATTTTTTTCCCCATGAACTTGTCAAAATTCAAGTTTATCAGTGCCAATGGAAACTAGTCCAAAAAATTACATAGAGGACCAAAAGTACTAGACAATAACTAATAGAACCTGCAACTTTACAAAAAGGACCCCAAAACATATAGAAGAAAATCAATCGAGTCCTTCTCGACCGCACATCAGATCTCTGCTCTGCATCCTTTCCAGCAACTCCGTCGCCGGGCACGCACCACTTGGGACGGTGTCGCCGATAGTCGCTAGGACGAAGGAGAAGAAGGGCCTCAGCAACGGCATATTGGCTCTGAGAAGGGCCGCTGAAAGGCCAAGATGTGCACGGGCAAGACGGATGACGCCGTCGTATGCCCCGAGCTTGTGAACTTTAGCAGCTTGACTTCCCCATTGGCCAGATCTGAAGCACTGACCAAAGCAAGCCTCACCGTTAGCGCCATCACATTGATGGCACCAGATCGGGGTTTGGCCGGCAAGATCCGCCAGATTCACCATAGGCCAGATCTGAAGCCGATGACGAGATCCCCGACTCCATTGCGCCATTCTGCTCATGGGAAACACTGGATCTAAGCTTACAACAACACTAACTCCCTCGGATCCAAATTAGCTGACTCAACTTTGCTTATCTAAATATGGATGTATCCACACATGTTTTTGTTATCACCAGAATTTGACCAAGCCAGAGGTGGGCCGCGATCAAGACGGATTTGAAGATATACATATAGAAGAGATATGTGAATCGGCCTTGTTTACCAAGTTTGGGCTAGTTAGCCCGTGTATCTTTATAGTAGGTTATGTAGAAGTTAGAATTTATCTCGTGCACGGTTTGGTGCACGCCCACGTTAGAAAGTCCGTCTGGACTATAAATATGTATCTAGGGTTTATGGAATAAACAACAACCAACGTTCAACACAAACCAATCTTGGCGCATCGCCAACCCCTTCGTCTCGAGGGTTTCTCCGGTAAGCACCATGCTGCCTAGATCGCATCTTGCGATCTAGGCAGCACTGAGCCTGCCTACGTTGTTCATGCGTTGCTCGTGCTTGAAGCCTTTTTGATGGCGAGCAACGTAGTTATCATAGATGTGTTAGGGTTAGCATTGTTCTTAGTATCATATGCTTGTCGTAGTGCAACCCTTGCGCGTCTAGCCGTCCTTGTACCTCATCATGGGTGCAGGGGCGGCACCCGCTTGATCATTATTTAGTAGATCTGATCCGTTACGGTTGCTCCTTGATTCATCAAGGATTAGTTTAACATCCGCAATAGTTAGGCCTTACAAAGGGTTGGAGGATCCGGCGGCGTGTAGGGTGTAGTTTGCTGGCCCTAGACAGGACGTTCCGAGGATCAACCTCGTGTTGGTTTTTAGGCCTTGTCTAGGTTTGGCTTACGATCACCGTGCGCGAGCGCAAGGCCCAATCGTGAGTAGGATGATCCGATTATGCGGTGAAAACCCTAAATCGTCGTGGATCTCATATGCTTTATCTTGATCAAGCAGGACCACCATATATTCGGCCACCTTGGACGAATCATGGGTGGATCGGCTCCATGAGCCGATTCACGGGATAACTCGAGAGCCGATCGAGGCTCGTATTTAACGTGTACGTGTGTGCCCTGCAGGAAACTAAGCGAGGCATCATCCACACCTTCACGACCGGGTATAGGTCGGGTGGCACGCCCTGCAATTTGCATCGGCGCGCGACCAGGAGGCTTTGCGGGCCGTCGCTCTGAGGGACTGGGGCCAGCCGCAGCCCTAGTTGTTCCCGGCTCTACGGTGTTGACCAGTCGCTGCCCGCCGGTGGGTTTCTGACGTCAACACATTCTGGCACGCCCGGTGGGACAATCCTCGACATCCACCACATCGCCATCTACGTCTGAAATGGCGGAAAGCACTCCGGTCAAGCACGAGGACCTGGCTGACAAACTCAAGAAGGAGCATAACAAGGTCAAGGCGGTCCTCGGAACCAAACTCGTCGGCTCCTGTGGGAAGACCTGTTCGCACGGCATCAAGCTCGACGGAGACACACGTCCGTTGCCTGATGTCAACACGGTCGATCTCAGCCACTCCATAAGAGAACCAGGGTTCTCTTTCGATGCCAATATGGCAGGGTTCGTGATTCGCCATGACGCGGACAAAGCGAGAGAGCAGCCACTCTCGTGGCAAAGAGAAAGAGGAGGCCGCTCCACGCGACCGGCCCCAAGGCGACGATAGACGGTACCTAACCACAGAGGAGGTGAAAAGCATATGGTATCAACACCCACGCGCCGTACATCTCCTCAACAAGAATGAGCAGCAATATGACCGACGTCGGCACTACGACGAAGACGATAGGTCCAATGCGAGAGGACGGGAGGTACCGTCAGCGTGACGGAGGCAACGACGGGTACGAACGTCACGCTAGAAGAGGGTCAAGGGAGCCGGACAACGTGGATAGGCACTGGGACTGCCCCTTCTTCAGACACTGCTGGGATTCCGGAATGAGCCGATTACCAACGATCGGCAATTGCCCAGAATGTAAACAAAAGAAGAAGGGTACAGCTAAGGTGTCCGTGTTCGAGCGTCTAGGGCCTCTCCCGCCTTGGAGCAAGCATGCTGAGTCTGTTCAGATGGAAGATCGCGAGGAACTAGAGGACGATGATGAAGAGGATAAGTATCATCGGCCAAGATGGTGTCTCGATGGGCTCGGCCACTCCCAAAAACGAAGGGTTCAGCGACTACGTGCGTTGGAAGAAGCCGAAAGGTTATATCCGCACACGTTGAGGAAGGCACGGCCTGACACGGCCGCCAAAATTCAGCGAACCCTGGATGAAGAAGGTCGGCCACAAAGGAAAGAGTGGCGCCCTAAGCAAAGGAAAGCCGATGATGAAACATCGGGCTGGCACAAACATGGTCTTCATCCTTCCGGCGGAATTTAGCGCTCCAAGGTTATATGAAGCACTCGTGGCGCAATTGGATCTGCGGCCCACGGCCGGTCATTTTCGAGAAGCCACGAGAAAGGAGTTACGAGCATCTGAAGGCCCTGTACTTGCGAGGTTACATCAATGGGCAGCTTGTCAACAAGATGTTGGTGGACACGGAGCGGCGGTCAACATTATGCCATACTCCATGCTACGTCGGTTGGGACGCTCCAGCTCGGATTTGATCAAAACCAATGTAACACCGAGCGATTTCAACGGCCAAGCATCCGACGCACAAGGTGTTCTAAACGTGGATCGACCGTAGGAAGGAAGACTGTCCCTACGACGTTCTTTATTGTCGACGGCAAAAGCACCTATCGTTGTCTTGTTAGGGAGGGATTGGATCCACGCCAAGCTGTTGCATCCCATCCACGATGCACCAATGCCTAATACAGTGGGATGGAGATGAAGTGGAAGTCGTCCACGCCGATGATTCAGCCGAGATTTCAACAGCCGGCATGGGCATTTGGGAGACATCAGGTCAAGAACCACTCTCGGGCATCAATTTGGACGACTGCGAACGCATCGATGTGACAAAGAACGGGGTAAGGCTGGTTCTATCCACCGGATTGACCGTGTAACAAGAACAACATCGATGGACAAATGTGGTGAGGCTGATCCTTGTGATCGGCCCCAAAAATTTGTGGAGGAACATTACAAAACCTTCATCGAACAGGCAACGTGGAGGCCGATTCCAGCAATCGGTCAAAAGTATCCTCACCGTCCACTCTACCTGGGATCGACGTTTGACCCAACAGGGACTACCTAAAGAGCCGATACCATCAATTCTCTTGACAGAATCGGCTCGGGGGGCACCTAGATGGATAGAACACGAGGATACAGAGTGTGAAGCAGTTCAAGATATACTCTCTGATAAAGTGGGGGCCGATACATAAGCAAATCGGCTGTAAAAAATTGAAAATTTTTGAGCACAGCCGATGCGCAGACATCGACTTAAGGATACGAAAAAGCCGATGCATGGCCATCGACTCAAGGAATACAACTGTTGCAAATGGAAGCCCAGAGCCACTAGTAGTTTGCAAGACGAAGGACCGTAGCCCCGGCCAGCAACAAGAAACAACGTGAACATGCAGATCGGGCTAGGATCATGAGAACAGCCAATGATCAACCAATTGGCTGCGGAACTCTCGTCAGGGCAACGATCAGCCAATGATCAGGGCGACAATTTCATCAACACTCTTGTCAAAGAGCTCCCGCATTGAACCAAAGAAGCTCGGGGGGGAAACTCACCCTGAAGGTTCACTGCTCTTAAAAGCCGATCTGGTTAGAATCGGTTGATTGCTGCATTACAACCTGGGAACTCACATAAGAGTTGGAGAGCCACTACATTTGGGGCTTCTTAGTTCAAGGGGGTGGTTGATCTTTCTAAGCCTTGTTTGGTGCATCGGCTCTTTGGGCAGAAGTTTTTTCTGCTACATTGATAAAAGCTGAAGTAGCTCGGGGTTCGGCTTGCCACGGAATATCCCTACCATGAGAAGCCGATTTCATTGGAATCGGCTGGTTCTCATGATATAACGTAGAAGCCGATGCTGACGTATCTGGGTGGTTCATTACTATTCTCGCCTTGACTGAGGCTCGGGGGGCAGCTCGCCCTGAAGGGTTTTTCGTTCTGAGGAGCCAATCTTGTTGGAATCGGCTGTATCACAGTTTGGTTAAAAGATGGCGAATTCTTGCACAATAGAACCACTAATTCGAAGAGAAAGCCGTCATAATTGACAGGATTTGGGCCAGTTTGTTGCTGCAAAGAACAGAGCGTCGCAAGAAAAGTCGTAAGCAGTCAAGATTTGCAGCAGTGGTCCTAAAATCCTCCTGAAGGCGTTGACTTTGGAGTCTTGCTGATTTAAGCTAACATTAAGCTCAGGGGGTTTGGATTTCTGAGGTTTAAGGTTTGCGCGACTACGGTTTGGTCCTGTTCGACGGGAATCTTGGGTCTGAATTGATCTATCTCGAAATTTCTCATAAAAGTCCGGTGCGTTGCCATCGGCTCATGGAGCATGGATCAGGATAGCAGTCGGCAAAGCTAGATGAGGAAGAACTGGCTAAATTAGCATACAAGGAATCGACAAGATCAAATTAAGGAGAGTTCTTCATTGATAGCCAGATTCTTACATAAAGAGCTAAAATTGCTCTCAAAAGGAGTTGCTAGGGGATACAGTGCCCTATCTACTGCTGCTGATCCTAGTCTAAGGATCCCATCTACGGGCCATTGCTGCCCTCATCGTCGCCGTCATCACCGCGCTGTCGGCGCTGCTCCCTGCCGGCTCTTCGTCGGCTGCTCCGGCGGTCGCCGGCGGGGCCTTCGTTGTCTTCATCCTCCTCGTCGGCGTCGTCGTCGGCTGTCGAAGTCGCTAAGGTTCCCCGGCCAGGGGCAAAATCGCTTGGCCGGGGGCTCGTCGGAGAAGCTGTTCTCCTCCTCCTCCTCCTCGGAGGTGGTGAAGTCCGCCCAGGAGAGGCGATCGTCGTCGCTCTCCTCCTCCGGGTCCCCGTCAGCAAGGAGGAGGGGGTCACTCTCCCCGTCGGTCAGGGATTTGTCATCCTCTGACCAGATAGAGAAGTCGTGGTCCTTTTGGTCCTACGCTGTTGGGGCAAGAATGTCGTACGCCGCCAGCGTACCCCACTCAGGCGTCGACTCTCGGATGGGAGAGGACACATAGGAAGGATCCGATGAGGAGGAAGACGAAGAAGACGAAGACATGGTGGCAGAGGAGGGTTTTTTGGATGCCAATGCGAAAGGGGACGAAGAGGAGAACTGTTCGATGCGGTTAAATAAAAGGGCATGGAGTAAATACTCGAACAGTTTCCGAGGGGGTGGTGCCAAAGCTGTCAAATCGTGCGAGAGAAGTTGAGAAGGCAAGTTATCATGATGAAGGACTCTGCGACGGTTACTTGCTCTGCCACAACATGACCCGACGAGAGAAAAGCATAATGATTTTGGAAATGTCATTTCCAAAACCAGGGGGGCATGTGTTATCACCAGAATTTGACCAAGCCAGAGGTGGGCCGCGATCAAGACGGATTTGAAGATATACATATAGAAGAGATATGTGAATCGGCCTTGTTTACCAAGTTTGGGCTAGTTAGCCCGTGTATCTTTATAGTAGGTTATGTAGAAGTTAGAATTTATCTCGTGCACGGTTTGGTGCACGCCCACGTTAGAAAGTCCGTTGGACTATAAATATGTATCTAGGGTTTATGGAATAAACAACAACCAACGTTCAACACAAACCAATCTCGGCGCATCGCCAACCCCTTCGTCTCGAGGGTTTCTCCGGTAAGCACCATGCTGCCTAGATCGCATCTTGCGATCTAGGCAGCACGAGCCTGCCTACGTTGTTCATGCGTTGCTCGTGCTTGAAGCCTTTTTGATGGCGAGCAACGTAGTTATCATAGATGTGTTAGGGTTAGCATTGTTCTTAGTATCATATGCTGTCGTAGTGCAACCCTTGCGCGTCTAGCCGTCCTTGTACCTCATCATGGGTGCAGGGGCGGCACCCTACTTGATCATTATTTAGTAGATCTGATCCGTTACGGTTGCTCCTTGATTCATCAAGGATTAGTTTAACATCTGCAATAGTTAGGCCTTACAAAGGGTTGGAGGATCCAGCGGCGTGTAGGGTGTAGTTTGCTGGCCCTAGACGGGACGTTCCGAGGATCAACCTCGTGTTGGTTTTTAGGCCTTGTCTAGGTTTGGCTTACGATCACCGTGCGCGAGCGCGAGGCCCAATCGTGAGTAGGATGATCCGATTATGCGGTGAAAACCCTAAATCGTCGTGGATCTCATATGCTTTATCTTGATCAAGCAGGACCACCATATATTCGGCCACCTTGGACGAATCATGGGTGGATCGGCTCCATGAGCCGATTCACGGGATAACCTCGAGAGCCGATCGAGGCTCGTATTTAACGTGTACGTGTGTGCCCTGCAGGAAACTAAGCGAGGCATCATCCACACCTTCCCGACCGGGTATAGGTCGGGTGGCACGCCCTTGCAATTTGCATCGGCGCGCGACCAGGAGGCTTTGCGGGCCGTCGCTCTGAGGGACTGGGGCCAGCCGCAGCCCTAGTTGTTCCCGGCTCTACGGTGTTGACCAGTCGCTGCCCGCAGGTGGGTTTCTGACGTCAACAGTTTTTACTCTAGATACATACACGTCTAAGGAAAGTTGAATCAATTAATTTAGTTCGGAGGGTGTACAATATACAGAGAGAAGTTGGCCTCGTCTCCGGCCGGCGAGGCCGCCGGAGAGAAGGGGGAGAGGAGCCGGGGGAGTGGGAGAGACTCGAGAGAGAAAGAGAAGAGGAAGAAATGAGAGCTCCCTGGGAAGAACATTATTTTTGTCGTTACGCTCGTAGCTTGAAACTGAAAATTTCGGCCGCGCGCCAAATCATCCCGCCGCATCCATTCGAAAATCCCGTGACCAGTTTTACCCTTTTAACCCCTGGTCCGGGAGCTACAACCCACCGACCATGGAGGGCTCAGTCGGTAACAATGAAATATCTTGCCTAGATCCCGAACCCTCCCCACGGGCCCACACCCACCCACCAACCATTCGCCCCATTAGCTCAAAAATACTCTCACACGCCAAAGCTCTGACTCTCTACGGTACTAGATCTGCTTCGCCGCCGGCATACTCCTCCACAGCGTAGCCTTGATCGTGTTGGCTGTCCACCCACCTGATCCGCTCCCCCGCCGCCCTCGTCACCGACGGATCTGCTTCACCGCCGACCTCGCCACCGACGGATCTGCTTCACCGCCGACCTCGCCACCGACTACCTCGCCGCAGCGGCTGTATCAACTTCACCGAATACCTTGCCGGCCAACCGGATCTGCTTCACTAACGCCCGCTTCTACTGAAACAGGGTCGATTCATCGTCTCCGCGTTCGCCGCCGTCGGAATGCAAGTTGCCGCCCCCGTCCACCCCGCCGCAGCTTGGTTAGTACGCTGGCCCATTAGATCGCGGTGTTTCTTTAGCCATGTTTTGTGTAGTTATTTGCAGATCTCATATGCCGTTAACTTTCTTGATGTGTTGCTTCGCATGAAGTTTGTTTAAATATTGTACAAGTACAAAAGCATTATCCGGTCGCTACCATCCTGTTCATTCTACCGACACCTGTGTGCATCCACATATTTATAGCCTTGTACCCATTCATTTGCTGCCAACTTGTTTTTGTACTCGCATGCTATTGTCGCACTCGCTTTTATAGTCATGCTATGGGCATTTCCAATCTGCTTGTTCTTATACCACGTCATTAGCTCACCGCTAGCTGTTTTCTCGTGTCCGCTATTCTCA
The DNA here is from genome assembly GCF_022539505.1 of Lolium rigidum. Taxonomy (NCBI): domain Eukaryota; kingdom Viridiplantae; phylum Streptophyta; class Magnoliopsida; order Poales; family Poaceae; genus Lolium; species Lolium rigidum. The sequence goes on from NC_061514.1 coordinate 338,525,686, forward strand.
CACTCGCTTTTATAATCATGCTATGTGCATTTCCAATCCGCTTGCTCTTATACCTCGTCTTTAGCTTATATAGTTATTGTCTGCGTGCATGTCCGGTCTTTGTATTATCGTAGACTCGACTTGTCAATGTTATTTTTCCTAGGGATTGATCATGCGAACCACTTATTAGAACATCCAACATTAACGGCGGGGACGCTAGGGAAGGTTGGAATCTGAGTTCTTGGTTGGTAATTTTGGCAGCTTACTTCCGTTATTATCTATAACCTATATGCATTGTTCCTTATGCAAGAGATTAACACTTGGAACCCTGCCATAGCAATGCCATTCATGCTTTACTATGTTTCTGCCTATTTCATATGCTTGTCTCGGAGAAACTGCGAAGGTGATTTGAACCTGACATTTGGTCATTCTTAATGCCAGTTTACTTTATGTGTAAACCTTGGCATTACCCTACTCTAAATCTGAATGTCTGAAATTCGTATCTCATGCAAAGCAACATCTAGTTGGTTTTAATCTGATATCTGGTAAATATTGGCTTATTCATTTGGCAGCTCAAGTTTTTGTTATTTGAAACCAGCTGACTTGGTCTTAAATGTGATATCTAAACACAGATTAAGGACAATGGAGCAGGAGGATTATCATTTCACTTGATGGCTGAACCTAAATGATAGGCATGTTGACCACGACTAGTGCACGCAAGAGAAGGACCTGCAGTGAGCCAGTATGTGCTTAGTACATGCATCTTATCTTATCTTGTGCTTATTTCTGCTACATGCTTGTTATCCGATCTCTACATTGCGTAATACATGTTTGAATAGTTAATTGTTGTAACTATGTTTACAATGTTACCAGAATGTAGTTTTAATGAAGCAGTCATCATTAGAAGATAGTCGCCAAAAAAGGATCTGTAGCGACCCTGTGCAACATTATGATGTAAGTTTGTGCTTAGTACAAGTTCCATACATGTCTTATTTATGCAACTTGTTATTATCTTATATCTACATTGCATAATAAATGTTTGCATAGTTCATCGTTTAACTCTTTTTGCATTATTATCGGAATGCGGTTGTGATGAAGCAATCTTCATTAGAAGTGAGGCCCACAAAAAGTTACGATCTTTCTTCGATGCATCTTCTCATAGCCGTCAACCTAGACCATTTCTTTCATCAAACGATGAAATATCTCAAGGCTGTACTTTATAAAAGACATGGTATTGCTGCTTTAAGATCTGTAGCTGATATGTTGACAAAGAGTACACAAGATTCAATCAAGGCGAGTGCCAAATGTCAACGTGTTATTGATGATGCTAATAGAAGTCCTCAATGATTCTATGTAATTTTTTATTTGGGCACATTAATTGCCTTGTAATTTTCCTATTTGTTTTATTTGTGTATGTAATTGTGTGTATCATTGAAATCAGATTTTAGGCTCATGAAATTTAATGCAAGTTGACTAGTCAAACAAGTAGGGCCCTACAACGGATTGGGCCGGCCCACTTACGGTAGTGTGGGACCCACTTTCATTTTGGGCCGGCCCACTTCTTTAGTAGGCCGGCCGGTTACACGATAATGGGCTCCACATGCTTATTGGGCCGGCCCACTATCTTGTTGGGCCGACCCACTTGCTATATGGTGGTCCCACATGGTAAATGGGCCGGCCCTTTAATAGGTAGGTGGGACCCACCTGTGTTTTGGCCCGGCCCACTATCTTGTTGGGCCGGCCCACTTTCTATATGGTGGACCCCACATACCAAATGGGCCGGCCCATTAACAGGAAGGTGGGACCCACCTGTGTTTTTGGCCCGGCCCACTATCTTGGTGGGCCGACCCACTTGCTATATGGTGGACCCCACATACTAAATGGGCCGGCCCTTTAACAGGAAGGTGGGACCCACCTGTGTTTTTGGCCCGGCCCACTATCTTGTTGGGCCGGCCCACTTGCTATATGGTGGACCCCACATACTAAATGGGCCGACCCTGTAACTGGAAAGTGGGACCCACCTTCCTGTTAAAGGGCCGGCCCACTAGCTTGTTGGGCCGGCCCACTTGCTATATGGTGGACCCCACACACTAAATGGGCCGGCCTTTTAACAGGAAAGTGGGACCCACCTGTGTTTTTGGCCCGGCCCACTTGCTTCTTGGGCCGGCCCGATTCTCGTAAGGTGGACCCCACATGTTAAATGGGCCGGCCCATTTAAGTTTTGACCGATCAACATTAGAGGTTAGGCCCGGCCCACGTAACTAATGGACCAGCCCAGCTATATAGTTGACCGGTCAAACTATGTCATCTGGCCCGGCCCGCTTAAGACGTGGCAGGCCTCGTGTGGGCCTACCATCTACCACGGGGTTTCAGCCGGTTAACGCCGTTAACTGCCAGTTAACGGCGTCTGCCACGTGTCGGTTTGCATGACGTCGGCAGTCAACGGGCTCCCGGAAACACTTGGGCAACGGTCCGATTTTCCGTGGCGGAAGGGCGCCCAAGCGCGACGGACCAAAAAAATCGTCGTTGGACTTTGCCGGACGCAGGTTCGACAACAGAACCCATATCGTCGGGTTAGGCCCATAGGCGACGAAAAATACCCCTTAGTGGACGATTTTGGGACGTTGTCTATCAGAACTTTTCTTGTAGTGATAATCACGAGTTAAGACCGGTACGGTGAGGGGGGTGACTTACTCGGGAAATACAGGCAGGAGGAGGTTATACTTCTTCTGGTTCGCTAGAAAGAATCCCTTGAGGTATTCACTCGCGACTGCCCGGTCTCCGGCGGTGGCCAAGTGGACGGCATGTAGAAGGGGTCGGCTATCGCGATGCCCGGGGTGTTGTCTCTAATGATCCACATCGCCTTGCTGAGCGAGTATAGGCGAATGAAGGTGTAGTGCAGCGGATAACTGTTCAACATGGCGAAGATGTCATCATACCGCAGGAAGATCTTCGCCGCGAAGTCACTATCGACAAATCCATGTCCCGAGGGCACCTTGGCAATATACACCGGGTATCCATGATCTTTCTCCCTGATACGCCGCTCCTCCATATACCGAATACCGTCAACCGGAGATCGCATAGGACCGGGTGCGGCATCGTACAATCTTTTAATTAGCATCCGCTCACCCGACACATGCACCCTCGACTCGATATTCTTGGGCACCGGTGGCCCATCCCGAGCACGGATAGGTGTCGGCTGGGCCGGCGGACTTGTCGTCCTTCTTCTTTCTTTTCCGTCCCTTCGGCTTCGTATTTACTGGGACTGCATTCTCCTCTGCGCAAGCCTTCTTCAGTGTGTTAGGACTGATAACACTTCTCACCTCGGCTATCGGCTGAGTCTCGGTGAAGTCGGCAGCTGGAGGCGTCTCCTGAGAACAGAATAGGCGCCGCTTGTTGCAATAGGTTTTCCCCTCGGCGGGAGCTTGAGAGGGTTGGCTACTGAGATCGTAGTCCACCCCAAAATCAAAGTTGCAGTCAAGGTTGGCGAACGTACTATCCTCGTCCGGACCATCGTTCAGATCCTATGCCATCTGCATGTCCTCATCCTGTGCCATCTGCATGTCCTCATCATCTGATGGCGGCACCGTTGGGGTGGTCTTGCCATGGCTTGGCGCCGGCACGGCTGGGGGTGCTGTCTGTGTGGTGGTGTCCCTCGCCCCAAACGAATCTGGCTCTTTGGCCATTCCGATGATGCTCCTTTTGCCTCTCCTCACGACAACACGGCTGGGCTGTTGCGGGTCGGTAATGAAGAAGCATTGGTCCACTTGGGAAGCTAGTACCCATGGCTCATATTTCGCAGTGACCTTTGCGCCCGCTGTCTTGGATTTGGCTTCGGGTATAACCATGGTGGTGAAATGCCGGTCTTCTTTTACAACGTTCTTGGCCCACCTGACACGGAACATCGGCACATTCTCTCCGGCGTAGCTCAGCTCCCAGATCTCCTCGATCTTTCCGTAGTATCTCTGCTTGATGTCACCGGTGTAGGACTCCATCGTTACCCCGGTGTTCGATAATCGCTCTTCATGTCCTTTTCCTCGGTGTAGAATGTGTAGCCGTTGATATCGTACGCCCGAAATGTCATCGGGTTGTGTTCGGCGCCCTGTGACAAGGCGAATATGAGTTTTTCTTCCGCGAAGAATCCTCGTCTATAGGGTATGTCGGCATCTTGTCCTTGAACCACCGCGTGAAGGTTGAGTTGTGCTCTTTGATTATATCTCCGTCCGTCCTCTCGTTTGCCCCGATCACCGTACGTCTTTGCGATGAAGGTTTTGTGCTCTACCACCCAAGGATCGACCACGTCTATGTGTTGTAGCGCGACTAGGTTTGCTCTTTCAAAGTCGGCGATTCGACCCTTGAAGTCGACATGCATTTCGCGGCTACCCTCGCGGTGACCCCATCCAGCGAGCTTCCCGAGATGCCTGTTTACGGGCAGGCCAACGGGGTTCTCGATTTCTAGATAACTCGTGCGAAGGAGATGCACTCTTCGGTCGGAAAGCCCTTGGCTATGCTTCCGTCCGGACGTGCCCTGTTGCGAATGTACCCTTTGATGACACCATTCATCCTTTCGAACGGCATCATGCTGTGCAGGAATGTCGGCCCCAGTTGGATGATATCCTCCACGATTTGTACCAGCAAATGCACCATAACGTCGAAGAATGCGGGCGGGAAGTACATCTCAAGCTCGCACAGTATCACCAAGATCTCTTCATGTAGCCTTCTAAGTTGCCTCACGCCAACAGACTTCCGAGAGATGACGTCGAAAAAGTTGCATAGGCCAAAAGCGTTTCACGGACGTGCGCGTCCATGATCCCACGGATTGCAACCGGAAGTATTTGCGTCATCAGCACGTGACGGTCGTGAGACTTCATCCCGCTGAACCTCTCGCTTCGCTTTGTCTAGGTACCTGCTTATCTTCCCCGCGTAACCGTAAGGAAGTTTTACTCCTAGGAGACAGTCGAAAAACTGCTCGATCTCCTTCTGACTTAGAGTGAAGCACGCGGGGGGGCAGTAATATTCGATCTTCTTGGCCTTTTTTCCCTTGCGACGACTTTGCGTGTCCTCCGCCTCATCATCGTCATCGTCATCATCATCATCATCATCATCATTAGGGCGTCCCGCGTGAAGCTCCTCCCTGATCTCAATTGATAGCAAGTCGTACCTTGCTTTCGGCCCATCTTTGGTCCTCTCTGGCATGTTGAGGAGGGTACCAAGCAGACTCTCGCACACGTTCTTCGTGATGTGCATTACATCAAGGCTGTGAGACACACGTAAGATCTTCCAGTACGGCAAGTCCCAGAAAACAGACCTCGTCTTCCATACCTTAAGCAGCGGCTCCGGCGCCTTTCGCTTCTTTCCCGGCGGTGGGCACTCTTTCCAATTTTTCAATAGCTCGTCTATTTGCTCGCCGCTTCTCGTACGTGGCCGTCTTCGGGGTTCGTCTTGACCATCGAACAGATCCTTGCTTTTCCTCCATGGGTCTTCGTCGCGAAGCCACCTTCGATGTCCCATGAACACCATTTTTGAGGACCCCGGATCTCTATCTAGCTGGCGGTACGTTGTGTCATCCATGCACTTGACGCATGCAATGAATCCGTGGACCACCTGCCCCGCGACATATCCGTAACCGAGAAAGTCGTGCACCGTCGTGAGCAGCGCGGCTCTCATAGGGAAATATTCTTCCGCGGCGGCGTCCCATGTATTGGCAGGCGCGTCCCATAGCGTGGCTAGCTCCTCTTTCAGAAGCCCCATATACAGATTGATGTCGTTCCCTGGTTGTTTCGGCCCTTCAATTAGTATACTCATTTGAATGTACTTCCTCTTCATGCACAACCAGGGGGAGGTTGTACATCCACACAAACACGGGCCATGTGCTATGCGTGCTGCTCCGGCTGCCAAACGGATTGACTCCATCGGTGCTCGCGCCCAGCCTTATGTTCCTAGGATCGTCCCCAAATTCTGGGTACTCGAGGTTCAACGCATTCCACTGGCTAGCATCCGAAGGGTGTCTCAACATCCTGTCCTTTTTCTTTTTCTTCGGATCATCTTCTCCCTTCCTCATCTCCGCGTGCCAGCGCATTAGCTTTGCTTGCTTAGGATCCGCGAAATACCGCTGCAGACGAGGAGTGATCGGAAAGTACCACACCACCTTCCGAGGAGCTTTCCCCTTCTTGTACCGACTGGCGCCGCACTCCGGACATATGGTACGCTCCGCGTGAAGGGGTTCGTAGCATAGAAAACAAAAAATTTCCTACTGCAAGACGAATAAATCCAAGATCTAATCTACAAGATCGAAGCAACGAGATTGATAAGATACTAACCCTTGATGATTTCCAAAGCCTACGAGATCAGATCTCGTTGTTGATGTAGACGATCATCCCCAGTCCGCAATCCGGCGAGCACTTCCGTACTCGGTCGCGCGTACGGTGTCGATGAAGCCCTTCCTCTCCCCGTTCCAGCGGGCAGCGGAGGTGTGGTAGATCTCCACGGAATCCCAGCAGCACGACGGCGTGGTGGTGGTGGTGGAGAAGAATTGCTGCAGGGCTTCGCCTAAGCCTGCGCAACATATGGAGGAGGAAGAGAGGGGGCGGCCAGGGTTTCTAGATGGGATGCCTTGGCCGGCCACCCCCTCCCCTCTTTATATAGGTGGGGGGTCGGCCTAGGGTTTCCCCTAGGGCCCACCTACCCCCTTTGGCCGGCCACATGGGGGGGCAAACTCCTCCCCCAAGTTTTCCCCCTTATCTCCTAATTTAAACCATTTATTTTAGGAGATAGATCTTATCTCTAGATTTAAACCATTTAAACTAGAGATAGATCTTATCTCTAAGGGGCCGGCCTAGGCCCACATGTCATGGTGGGTAGAACCCACTATGCCATGTGGCGCCTATGTGGCCTCTCCCGGGGTGGTGGGCCCACTGGTGGCCCTCTAGAACCTTCTAGAAGCTCCGGTCAAAACACCGGACTTTTTCCCGAACCCCGGAAATTGACTTCCCATATATGAATCTTATTCTCCGGACCATTCCGGACCTCCTCGTGATGTCCCGGATCCCATCCGAGACTCCGAACAAAAACTTCGGACTCCAACTCATATTCCGAATCTATTTATGCGACATCGAACCTTAAGCGCGTCACCCTACGGTTCGCGAACTATGCATACATGGTCGAGACTCCTCTCCGAGCAATAACCAATAGCGGGATCTGGAGATCCATAATGGCTCCCACATATTCAACGATGACTTAGTGATCGATTGAACCATTTACATACGATGCCGATTCCCTTTGTCACGCGATATTTTACTTGTCCGAGGTTCGATCATCGGTATCTCCATACCTTGTTCAACCTCGTTACCGACAAGTACTCTTTACTCGTACCGTGGTATGTGATCTCTTATGAACCATTCATATGCTTGCAAGCTAATCGAGATGACATCCCACCGAGAGGGCCCGGAGTATATCTATCCGTCATCGGGATGGACAAATCCCACTATTGATCCATATGCCTCAACTCACACTTTCCAAATACTTAATCCCACCTTTATTGTCACCCATTTACGCAATGACGTTTGATGTAATCAAAGTACCCTTCCGGTGTAAGTGATTTACATGATCTCATGGTCGAAGGACTAAGGCAACTATGTATCGAAAGCTTATAGCAAATTGAACTTAATGACTTGATCTTATGCTACGCTCATTTGGGTGTGTGTCCATTATATCATTCACCTAATGACATAACCTTGTTATTAATAACATCCAATGTTCATGATCACGAAACCATGATCATCCATTAATCAACAAGCTAGTTATATAAGAGGCTTACTAGGGACTCCTTGTTGTTTACATAACACACATGTATCAATGTTTCGGTTAATACAATTATAGCATGGTATGCAAACATTATCATAAACACAAAGATATATTATAATAACCATTTTATTATTGCCTCTTGGGCATATCTCCAACAGTCTCCCACTTGCACTAGAGTCAATAATCTAGTTTACATATGTAAAGATATGACACCTTGGCCTTCTGGTGCTTATCATGTTTTGCTCACGGGAGAGGTTTTAGTCAACGGATCCGACATGCTCGAAACGTATGTATTTTGCAATTCATTTGCGTCTCAACGCATCACTCATTTTCCAAATGAGTCGGCATTAATTGTATATGCTTAGTCCTGCTGGTGGAACCATAATTCCGCGGTCTGAAATAAGTCACTAATATTGTCACACACAATATAGCTTCAAAGTTCGACAATCGTCGGAACTACACCAAGTTCTCAAAGAACTCCTCGACTTAACATCATCGGTCATTGTCAAAACAATGACATACTCGCCTTCATTTGTAGAATCCGTCACAATATTTAGAACTCATCTAAATCTAGCATAGACATATTCTAGCTCATTGTGCTACCTTTTAAATAACACTTAGCCTAATTGAGATTGAAATTTTATTCTCATATGTGATCAAAACAATATCGGTGCAACACCTTACAGCGATTTGTTTGTCATTACCCCATACAAAAACTATATATATACCCTTGGTTCTTCTAAAGCACTCGGGGATATTCTTATCTGTTGTCCAATGATCATTACATGAATCATTCCGGTATATGCTCGTAACACTTTAGAGCACAGGACATCTGACTTCGTACATATTATTCGTGATCTGAAATCACTCATGTATATTTACTCATCGAGTGTCAAATACACTCAAGTCTTGTTAAACCTTCACATGAAAAGAACACCTTCTTAATATTTTTATATTGAACCACTTCAATATTCATTCTATGTACTTTGACTTAAACTTATTATGTGTTTCAATCTATCTTCATAGATCTTGACACTAAATATGTTTCGATCCATATCCTTTCATTGAAATTAATTCTCAATGAAACCTTTTAATCACATCAAGTACATGATTACATTATTTTTAATCAACGATATGTCATCTACATAAATATGTCTCAGCGCTCCCACTTAATTTCTTGCAAATGCAAGCATCTTCATCATTTCTGATGAAATCAAAACTCTTTGATTATTTCATCCGGTGAAGATTCCAACTCCGCGATACTTACTTCATCCAATTGAAGTTTGTATACCTATCTAGTATTCCATGGACCAGCAAAACTCTTGGTTGTATCTGGTATACATCCTTCATACATACTTCTGGTAAGAAATGTATTTCTGCCATCCTACTATCATATCTCATAAAAGAAATATATAGCGATTACTAGAATAATCCACATAGACTATAAGCATTGCCACGGAAGATCTAATCTTATCGTAGTCAACTCTTTGAACTTTGTCGTAAACAACTTTTCGATAAGTCAAGCTTCTTTAAGGATATAGTATCCAAGTCCATCAATTTTATAGATCCATTTACTTTCAAAAAGTGTTCACCTATCTCGGATTTCATGGCGCATAGCCATTTTAACGAGTCAGGGCCCATCATAACTTCTTTGTATGTAGTTGGTTTATCATTGTTCAAAATCAATCCTTTGTTCACAAATCATTCATTTGATCACAAAGTAAACCATATCTACAAGGTTCAATAGGTACTTTGATCTCCATGACTATAACACTTTATAGACATGGGAGCCATGATCTTCGTAGCTGCTTCCGGAACCATTTCCGATGCTTTGTGCTACTCGATCATCACGCTCAGGTTCATGAACCTTATCAAGTTCCATTGTCCTCCCACTCAAATACTTCGCTAGAAAACAATTTCTTGGAAATAAGCAAGTAACATCAACAAACACTTTTGTCTTTTACTTAATAGTGGAAAGAATTCCCAATCAATTCTCTGGGATAACCAACAAAGACATTCATCCGATTTTGGTTGTAAACTCATTTACTTATGCTACGCATACCAAAATCTAAGAAAGGACTATTAGGGTTTATACCCATGCCATAACTCATATGGTGTCATTTCAACGGATTATGATGACGCTCTATTTAGTGTAAAAGCGGTAGTCTCTAAAGCATAATCCACAAAATATAATGGCATCATTTTATTTTATCTCGTCATTAACCCAACAGGTTTGGATACGTCGCTCGGATACTTCATCATCACTATGATGCTCCAAGAAACGTGAGTTGTAGAACAATTTCATAACTCTCTTAGATGTTCGCTAAAACTCGTAATTCAAATATTTCCACCATGATCCAATCACAGATATTTGACTTTTCTATTACGATGATTTCCACTTCATGCTGAAATTTATTTGAATCCATTCAAATGTTTCAAACTTCTTCCTTATCGAATAAATATATCCACATATATACACTCAATTCATTGTTGGAAGTTTTCATGAAGTAGAAGAATCTCTCGCACACAACTATGCCCAGTGAACCATATACATCATCATGTATGTTTCCACTAAGTTAGTTGCCCGTTCAACTCTTGGCCTATGAACGGTATTTAAATCATTCTCTTTAGAAGAGATTTGCAAGCGCCAAATGATTCAAAATCATATGACTCCAAAAATCCATTCAAATGGAGTTCCTTCATGCGTTCCTTTCTAACATGACCTAAATGGCGGTTCCACTAATGAGTGGAATTCATATCATTTGCCTTATGGCATTTTAACGTCAGTGTTATGCATGTGTGCTTCACCATAAAGATTTATAATAACTTATCCATCGTACATGGAATATGTCATAATTGAACAACTCATTGTTTCCATTTGACTAGAACATAACAACCATTGTAAAGTTCTTTATTATAAAATCCGAAGGGCTAGATAAAATGCCAACGACGAACACAATAACACTTTATTTTGTTCCAGACTTGCATTTCTACCATATTCCTTGTCAGTCACTTAGGCCATTGTATTCTTGTATTGCGTTCTCTTGTATGACACCTCATACCAACCAATATGGTACAATTACCCAAGAATTTCATTGTGTGACCAAACAAGGAATACATCCATAACATGTATATCATCTATATACACCTGAGCTAGACTTTCTAGTCTTTTCTTTCTTTCTGCCAAAATATCTTTTGTAGTTTCTCTTTTATCTTTCCTCATTCTCAGAGAACACTTCACCTTCAATAACTTCTAGGTCCATTGGTCAAATACCAATAACCTTGAGGTTCTTACCTTGAAGTTGACCATCACATGACAAGTGTTCTAGATTTCACTATTAGTAACCTTTTAATGTAATGAACAATTTCATTCATAATTTTATCCATCAAATCATGACGACTTTCCGAGACCATGTCTGTACATGCTAGGCTCGTAAAGTTTAACCTTAGTATTCGCATGTGCAAATCTGGCTTGCACCCGTTGTATGCACACGTAGAATCTATAACACCCGATCACCACGAGATGCTTCGAAGCGACGAGTCTTAGCAACGGTGCATACTAAGGACGATCACTTCATGGATATGCGAATATCGTTAGTGCCCAATTAGTTGGAGGATTGGGATGCCTAGCATCTTCAACCTTCGTACATTCCCATAAAACTTATGAGTTTATGTAGTCTCACTAGATTATATTCTATCATCTTGCAATAAGGTCTTAGATATCACATATATCTCATACCTTGCTCATTTCGAAAACAAAATTTTCAGCTCCTTACTTTTCAAACGGATTTGAACTTCAAGTTTCACGGAGACAAGATGATTTAAGGTACTAATTGAAACCATTGCTCTTTGAATCATCAATGTGAGGTTTACTAAAAGTTTGCATTAGGACTTAATCATATCTTGATTCTTTAACAATACGGTACCAGTCACGTAAATTTACTTGTCGGACTTAACGATATTTCTATCTCAATTACAAGACTAGCGTATGGTAGAAAACGGATGCCAATTCTACAAATTTAATTCAAAATACTATTCAGACTATGTTCATGATAATTTGAGTTCATTTTTAATTCTTCAATTAACTAGGTGAACTCCCACTCAAAACAACATCCCTCGCATTGTCTTAGTGATTACACGAACCAAATCCACTACACCAAGTCCGATCATCACGAGAAAAGATGTACATTCAAAGGCGAACACTCAAAGTGTTCATCATATCATTCATATGACTCATGCTCTACCTTTCGGTATCCCGTGTTCCGAGACCATGTCTGTACATGCTAGGCTCGTCAAGGCAACCTTAGTATCCGCGTGTGCAAATCGGCTTGCACCCGTTGTATGCACATGTAGAGTCTATCACACCCGATCATCACGAGATGCTTCGAAACGACAAGTCTTAGCAACGGTGCATACTAAGGATGAACACTTTATTATCTTGATATTTAGTGAGAGGGATCATCTTATAATGCTACCGTCGCGATCTAAGCAAGATAAGATGCATAAAGGATTAACATCACATGCAATTCATAATATGTGATATGATATGGCCTTTCTTCTTGTGCTTTTGATCTCCATCTCCAAGCACATTATCATGATCTCCATCATCACCAGCATTGCACCAAGGTCCGTGGCGCCGCTTCATGGTTGTCCATCACTTATAGCTACTATAACAACTACTTGAAATAACGCTATTACATGATGAATAGACACGCAGGTCTTAACAAATTTAAAGACAACCATTAGGCTCCTGCCGGTTGCCATAATACAATAATGAACATCTCATACATCAAATATAATCATCATCACATCATGGCCATATCACATCACCAAACCCTGCAAAAACAAGTTAGACGCCTCTAATTTGGTTTGCATATTTTACGTGGTTTAGGGTTTTCGAGTAAGATCCAATCTACCTACGAACATGAACCACAACGGTGATACTAGTGTTGACAATAGAAGTGCAAATTACAATCTTCACTATGGTGGGAGAGACGGACACCCGCAAAGCCACTTATGCAATACAAGTTGCATGTCAAGCGTGGAGCAAGTCTCATGAGACGCGGTCATGTAAAGTTAGCCCGGGCCGCTTCATCCCACCATCCCGCAAGAAGCAAAGTGCACAAACTAAAGCAACAAAAGCATCAACGCCCACAAAACCATTGTGTTCTACTCGTGCAACAGATCTATGCATAGACATGGCTCTGATACCACTGAAGGGGTTCGTAGCATAGAAAACAAAAAATTTCCTACCGCAAGACGAATAAATCCAAGATCTAATCTATGGAACACCCAAGATCTAATCTACAAGATCGAAGCAACGAGATTGATAAGATACTAACCCTTGATGATTTCCAAAGCCTACGAGATCAGATCTCGTTGTTAATGTAGACGATCATCCCCAGTGCTGCAATCCGGCAGCACTTCCGTACTCGGTCGCGCGTACGGTGTCGATGAAGCCCTTCCTCTCCCCGTTCCGGCGGGCAGCGGAGGTGTGGTAGATCTCCACGGAATCCCGGCGGCACGACGGCGTGGTGGTGGTGGTGGAGAAGAATTGCTGCGGGGCTTCGCCTAAGCTGCGCAGCATATGGAGGAGGAAGAGAGGGGCGGCCGGGGTTTTCGGATGGGGTGCCTTGGCCGGCCACCCCTCCCTCTTTATATAGGTGGGGGGTCGGCCTAGGGTTTCCCCTAGGGCCCACCTACCCCCTTTGGCCGGCCACATGGGGGGGCAAACTCCTCCCCCAAGTTTTCCCCCTTATCTCCTAATTTAAACCATTTATTTTAGGAGATAGATCTTATCTCTAGATTTAAACCATTTAAACTAGAGATAGATCTTATCTCTAAGGGGGGCCGGCCTAGGCCCACATGTCATGGTGGGTAGAACCCACTATGCCATGTGGCGCCTATGTGGCCTCTCCCGGGGTGGTGGGCCCACTGGTGGCCCTCTAGAACCTTCTAGAAGCTCCGGTCAAAACACCGGACTTTTTCCCGAACCCGGAAATTGACTTCCCATATATGAATCTTATTCTCCGGACCATTCCGGACCTCCTCGTGATGTCCCGGATCCCATCCGAGACTCCGAACAAAAACTTCGGACTCCAACTCATATTCCGAATCTATTTATGCGACATCGAACCTTAAGCGCGTCACCCTACGGTTCGCGAACTATGCAGACATGGTCGAGACTCCTCTCCGAGCAATAACCAATAGCGGGATCTGGAGATCCATAATGGCTCCCACATATTCAACGATGACTTAGTGATCGATTGAACCATTTACATACGATGCCGATTCCCTTTGTCACGCGATATTTTACTTGTCCGAGGTTCGATCATCGGTATCTCCATACCTTGTTCAACCTCGTTACCGACAAGTACTCTTTACTCGTACCGTGGTATGTGATCTCTTATGAACCATTCATATGCTTGCAAGCTAATCGAGATGACATCCCACCGAGAGGGCCCAGAGTATATCTATCCGTCATCAGGATGGACAAATCCCACTATTGATCCATATGCCTCAACTCACACTTTCCAAATACTTAATCCCACCTTTATTGTCACCCATTTACGCAATGACGTTTGATGTAATCAAAGTACCCTTCCGGTGTAAGTGATTTACATGATCTCATGGTCGAAGGACTAAGGCAACTATGTATCGAAAGCTTATAGCAAATTGAACTTAATGACTTGATCTTATGCTACGCTCATTTGGGTGTGTGTCCATTATATCATTAACCTAATGACATAACCTTGTTATTAATAACATCCAATGTTCATGATCACGAAACCATGATCATCCATTAATCAACAAGCTAGTTATACAAGAGGCTTACTAGGGACTCCTTGTTGTTTACATAACACACATGTATCAATGTTTCGGTTAATACAATTATAGCATGGTATGCAAACATTATCATAAACACAAAGATATATTATAATAACCATTTTATTATTGCCTCTTGGGCATATCTCCAACACCGCGTGCTCGTTCCGATAAATGATGCAATCGTTCAAGCACACATGATATTTCACATGCGGTAAATCCAGAGGATACACGATTTTCTTGGCCTCCTCGATACTAGTCGGACACGTGTTACCTTTGGGAAGACGTTCGTGCCAGAATGACATGTTGTCGTTGAAGGATGTGTCGATCATTTTGTGCTTTACCTTCATCTGCAGAGCCATGAGCGTTACTTTCAGGCGGGTATCCTCCGGCCTGCATCCTTCATACAATGGAGTAACCGCGTCTACCTCCGGTTGATCCATCTTGGCTTTCTCTCGGGCGGCAGCCCTTGCGTTACTCGTACGCTGAGAAGCAGCTCTTGAAGATAAGGGTCCTGCACCCAGTCCATCAACGATGGTCCATCGTCTTCATCTTCATGATCTTCATGATGACCTCCATCTTGATCTTCCACATCATCGGGTCCATGATCTCCTACATTGTGATCATGATCATGGCCGGGATCTTCTACATCCTGATCATGTCCGGGATCTTCTACATGGTGCTCACCTCCTTCCTTATTTCTTGTTGAAATCCCATGGACAAATTCATAATCATCTTCGTCGCCTTCCCACCGATAGCCATCCATGAAACCACGCAGGAGAAGGTGGTCCCGCACCATATCGGCTTTAGGGTCCATAAGGCTCGTCAGCTTGCATCTTCGACACGGACATCTTATCTCCTTTTGGTTATTTCTAATCATCTCGGCCGTCGCAGCTTTCAAAAACCTAGCCAAAACGCCTTCGCTCATCATGCGGACCATGGTCGCCTGCGGGTATAGAGAAAAGGGATATCTTAGCATACCACAAGAAAATTTTGGCATGACCTTCCCTAAAAATAGGACATATGTATATGCGTAGTATGTCCACTATTCGCCGAAACGGAAATGAATCAACATTTCGGCAAAATATTGGCAACTCCATCGCATTTCAAAAATCCCTGCAAACAAAAACATGCATGCAACACATGTGTGGAGGCTTCGCATATACAACACATGTGGAGGCTTCGCATACAACACACATGCACGTGAGACGCTTTTCGCGCATGCGCACAACACATGAGCTTCACATAACATATGTGCACACACACGTGTGTGTGCAAGACGATCGGAACCGGTCACACACAAAGCATAAAACCAACAAAGTTACCGATACGGCGAGACCTAGATTGTTGGATGAGGTAAAAAGTTGAGATTGAGTAGGGTATTGAGCTAAGAAAGCTTCACCATTACTTACCTATGAAGAAAATTAAGTTTACCAACTTAATTTTGGTGAATGAAGAGGTGAAAATGAGGTGGGAAGGAGGGGCAACACGACCGGATCCAGATTTGGTGGGAGGTGGTGGTGGAAGAGTGTTTGGGGAAAGTGGGTGGCACATGTGAGTGGTGGGTGAAAAGACGGAAATGGTCCCAGGTTAGCAGTGGCGCACCACCTAGCCGTGCGCCACTGCTAGGGTGACATACCAATGGCGCACTGCTGACTGGTGCGCCACTACTAAGCCTCTCATCCCTAAAGGGGTCCTGGCCACCTCCTAGCAGTGGCGCACCCCATGCCATGCGCCATAGGTATGCTATGTAGCAGTGGCGCACCACTGCAATGCGCCATTGCTAAGCCTCTCATCTCTAAAGGGGCTCTCTGGCCACCTCCTAGCAGTGGCGCACCTCCATGCCATGCGCCATAGGTAAGCTATGTAGCAGTGGCGCACCACTGCAGTGCGCCATTGCTAAGCCTATCATCTCTAAAGGGGCTCTGGACACCTCCTAGCAGTGGCGCACCACCTCAACGTGCGCCATAGGTAAGCAATTTAGCAGTGGCGCACCACAAAGACGTGCGCCACTACTAGGTTGGGGGAGGAGCTGGCCTCCTGTCAGCACTTAGTTATGGCGCACCGAGATCAGGGTGCGCCACTATTACTTTTGTAACAGTGGCCCACCGTTTTGTGGTGCGCCACTGCTAAGTAGTAGTGGCGCACGGCAGGCATGGTGCGTCACTGCTGGCAGTCTTACGGCTAGGTCTTTTCCTAGTAGTGATACATTTGGCGCATCTCTCTTGACTCCCCCAAAACATTTGCCTAAACCCGCTTTAATATTTCAAGCCCATCTTGTTCTAACCCAACCAGAAAAGCTTCTGGGTAAGTTTTGGTGCCCTCGAAAAACCTTATTCAGGAGATTCAATTTACAAATAGAGGTGTGTAGCCTTTTATAATTTCCATTGTAAAAGTATACATGCGTAATGTATAATATTAGGAAAAATTACTTATCTATGTAAATTTTTCCGACATACAAAAATCTCAAATTAAAAAAGTTTGGAAACTTTTAAAATTTTAGAAATACATATAATTGTACTGGAATACATATATTGAATACTACTAGCACTCCGCAAAACAACACTAACTTAAACATAATTTTTTTAAATGATGAATTCACAGTATGCTTTGCTGACCATACCTTGTATTTTTTCTAACAATATGCACTATCAACACAATTTTGTTTTTAATAAAAATAGTCCTCTGGTTTAAAATTATTCGTTGCAGATTTATCAAGAAACAAATGTATTTAGACGTTTTTTTGCTTAGTATGTAAATAAAAGCGAATCTACAAATTTTCAGTCAATAAGTTTGAATAGGAGAAAGTATTTTATTTTCTTTAAAATATGTATGCTCGTTTAGACATCACCATGCGACCAAATTAAGGTGAACCTTTTTTTATTTGAAATACGTACAACAATCTGTAGTGGCCACGAATAAAAAAAATACTGTAAATTAGTAGTACGTCGATATGAACTCTCCACAGTCAGGTTAGGATATGGCCTCCGAAAATGTCTGCGCGCATCCATTTGCGTCCGCCTAAACGATCGAAATTGACCGCGCGTCCGTTTACATCGGCGTGCCTCCAGCGGCACAACGCATTTTTTCGATTTTGCAATTTTTGAACATAAAAACATAATTTACATTGTAAAACAAAGAAAAATAAAAACCCTAACGCATGCGCCTATTGGTTCTCGTCGTCGCTGTCGATCACGACGAGCTCTGGTACTGCCCACGGCCAGTTCGCAAGCGGCGGAACATACGTCGGTGCCGCAGGCAGCGGTGGAGGTTGAGCATCCCAGGCCGGCGGTGGAGGTTGAGCAGCCTAGGCCGGCGGTGGAGATTGAGCATCCCACTCTGGTGGTGGTGGTGGCGCATCCCACGCCGGTGGTGGAGGTGGAGGCCCCCACGGGTTGTACGGCAGAGGAGGAGGCGGCGGTTGCACCGGTTGCGTGGTCGAGTCCTCGAGCGCCCGTTGTAGGGCCTCTTCCTCTGGCATCATGATGCCGGTGGCGTACCGGGGCAGCGGCGGCTGCACCGGTCGGTCAACCTCCGAGACGAGGGCGCCAAGCCTCGAGATCTCGTCGTCCAGCATGTCCTCCGGGTACTCGAACTTCCGGCCCTCCGCCATGGCCAACTGCCATTCCTGAAAAATGCAGGCGACGTAGTCGTCGCTGTCGTCCTTGGCCTCCTCGTTGTGGTAGGCTAGCTCCTCGCTGTACTCCTCCTCGTCGTCATCGTCGTCCTGTGTAGGCGCCGGCTGATGTCTACGGGTGCTTCTATTCTTGTAGACAGTGTTGGGCCTCCAAGAGCAGAGGTTTGTAGAACAGCAGCAAGTTTCCCTTAAGTGGATCACCCAAGGTTTATCGAACTCAGGGAGGAAGAGGTCAAAGATATCCCTCTCAAGCAACCCTGCAACCACAAAGCAAGAAGTCTCTTGTGTCCCCAACACACCAAATACATTTGTCAGATGTATAGGTGCACTAGTTCGGCGAAGAGATAGTGAAATACAAGTAATATGGATGTATATGAGTGGTAATAGAAATCTGAATAAAATATGGCAGCGAGTAAACATGCAACAAAACAGTAAACAAACGGAGATTCGATGCTTGGAAGCAAGGCCCAGGGATCCTGCTTTCACTAGTGGACACTCTCAACAATGATCACATAATAGAACCACTCTACACTCTTTTGTTCGATGATGAACACCACTAACTGTGTAGGATTACACGAACCCTCAAAGCCGGAGTTAACAAGCTCCACAGTATTCGATATTCATGTTTAAGTAACCTTAGAGTGCAAGATAGATCAACACAATTACACCAAGAACTAACATAGCATGCACACTATCACCATCACACTATGAAGGAGGCATAGATCACATCAATACTATCATAGCAATAGTTAACTTCATAATCTACAAGAGATTACAATCATAGCCTACGCCAAGTACTACACGATGCACACACTGTCACCATTACACCGTGCAGGAGGAATAAAGTACTTTAATAACATCACTAGAGTAGCACATAGATGATATTCAACTAGATCACATAAAGAGAGAGATGAACCACATAGCTACAGCGGAGCCCTCAGCCCCGGGGGTGAATTAATCCCTCCTCGTCATGGAAACAGCGATGGCGGTGAAGATGGCGGTGGAGACGGCGGTGGAGATGACTCCGGGGGCAATTCCCCGTCCCGGCGGCGTGCCGGAACAGAGACTTCTGTCCCCCGAATTGGAGTTTCGCGATGGCGGCGGCTCTGGATGGTTTTCTCTGGTTTCGTCGAGCGGGGTCGAGGTTTTAGGTCAGGGACGACTAAATAGGCGAAGAGGCAGAGTCGGAGGGGGCCTGGGGCCACCAGACAACAGGGGGGCGCGCCCCCCCTGGGCCGCGCCGCCACCTTGTGTGGAGCCCCTGGGCCTCCCCTCTGGTGCCTCTCGGGTGTTCTGGAAGCTCCCTGTGAAAATAGGGTATTGGGCGTTGATTTCGTCCGATTCCGAGAATATTTCCTTACTAGGAATTCTGAAACCAAAAACAGCAGAAAACAGGAACTGGCACTTCGGCATCTCGTCAATAGGTTAGTTCCGGAAAACGCATAAATATGACATAAAGTATGCATAAAACATGTAGATATCATCGATAAAGTAGCATGGAACATAAGAAATTATAGATACGTTGGAGACGTATCAGCATCCCCAAGCTTAGTTCCTACTCGCCCTCGAGTAGGTAAACGATAACAATGATAATTTCTTAAGTGACATGCCATCATAACTTTGATCATACTATTGTAAAGCACATGAGATGAATGCAGAGATTCGAAGCAATGATGAAGATAATGAGTAAACATATGAACCATATAACAAAGACTTTTCATGAATAATACTTTCAATACAAGCATCAATAAGTCTTGCATAAGAGTTAACTCATAAGCAATAAATTCTTAGTAGAAAGCTTTGAAACAACACAAAGGAAGATATAAGTTTCAGCGGTTGCTTTCAACTTTAACATGTATATCTCATGGATAATTGTCAACACAAAGTAATATAACAAATGCAATATGCAAGTATGTAGGAATCAATGCACAGTTCACACAAGTGTTTGCTTCTTGAGGTGGAGAGAAATAGGTGAACTAACTCAACATAAAAAGTAAAAGAATGGCCCTTCGCAGAGGGAAGCATTGATTGCTATATTTGTGCTAGAGCTTTGATTTTGAAAACATCAAGAGAGTATAAAAGTAAAGTTTTGAGAGGTGTTTGTTGTTGTCAACGAATGGTAGTGGGCACTCTAACCCCCTTGCCAGACAAACCTTCAAAGAGCGGCTCCCATTTTATTTTTATTTTTGGGTGGCACTCCTTCCAACCTTTGCTTTCACAAACCATGGCTAACCGAATCCTTCGGGTGCCTGCCAACAATCTCATACCATGAAGGAGTGCCTTTTTATTTTAGTTTTATTATGTTGACACTCCTCCCCACCTTTGCTTTCTCAAGCCATGGCTAACCGAATCCTTCGGGTGCCTTCCAACAATCACATACCATGGATGAGTGTCTATTTTTGTTAATTAATTTGGGACTGGGAATCCCATTGCCAGCTCTTTTTGCAAAATTATTGGATAAGCGGATGAAGCCACTAGTCCATTGGTGAAAGTTGCCCAACAAGATTGAAAGATAAACACCACATACTTCCTCATGAGCTATAAAACATTGACACAAATCAGAGGTGATAAATTTTGAATGGTTTAAAGGTAGCACTCAAGCAATTTACTTTGGAATGGCGGAGAAATACCATGTAGTAGGTAGGTATGGTGGACATAAATGGCATGAATATTGGCTCAAGTATTTGGATGCATGAGAAGTATTCCCTCTCGATACAAGGTTTAGGCTAGCAAGGTTATTTGAAGCAAACTCAAGTATGAAATGGTGCAGCAAGACTCACATATAAACATATTGTAAGCATTATAAGACTTTACATCGTCTCCTTGTTGTTCAAACACCTCAACCGAGAAAATATCTAGACTTAGAGAGACCAATCATGCAAACCAAATTTTAACAAGCTCTATGTAATTATTCATTAATGGGTACAAGGTACATGATGCAAGAGCTTAAACAAGATCTATATGAGCACAACAATTGCCAAGTATCACATTATTCAAGACATTATACCAATTACTACATGTAGCATTTCCCGTTTCCAACCATATAACAATTAACGAAGCAGTTTCAACCTTCGCTATGAAAATTAAAAGCTAAGAACACATGTGTTCATACGAACCAGCGGAGCGTGTCTCTCTCCCAAACAATCATTTATTCAAACAAAAACAAAAACAAAAACATACAGACGCTCCAAGTAAAGTACATAAGATGTGATGGGATAAAAATATAGTTTCAAGAGAAGGAACCTGATAATTTGTCGATGAAGAAGGGGATGCCTTGGGCATCCCCAAGCTTAGATGCT
This sequence comes from Lolium rigidum, assembly GCF_022539505.1. Taxonomy (NCBI): domain Eukaryota; kingdom Viridiplantae; phylum Streptophyta; class Magnoliopsida; order Poales; family Poaceae; genus Lolium; species Lolium rigidum. The sequence continues at coordinate 338,547,229 of NC_061514.1, forward strand.
TGAGTCTTCTTGAAATATGCAGGGATGAACCACCGGGGCATCCCCAAGCTTAGACTTTTCACTCTTCTTGATCGTAGTATATCATCCTCCTCTCTTGACCCTTGAAAACTTCCTCCACACCAAACTCAAAACAACTCATTAGAGGGTTAGTGCATAATCAAAAACTCACATGTTCAGAGGTGACACAATCATTCTTAACACTTCTGGACATTGCACAAAGCTTCTGAAAGTTAATGGAACAAAGAAATCCATCCAACACGAAAAAGAGGCAATACGAAATAAAAGGCAGAATCTGTCAAAACAGAACAGTCCGTAAAGACGAATTTTAAAATGGCACCAGACTTGCTCAGATGAAAATGCTCAAATTGAATGAAAGTTGCGTACATATCTGAGGATCACTCACGTAAATTGGCATAATTTTCTGAGTTACCTACAGAGAATTAGGCCCAGATTCGTGACAGCAAGAAATCTGTTTCTGCGCAGTAATCCAAATCTAGTATGAACCTTACTATCAAAGACTTTACTTGGCACAACAATGCAACAAAACTAAGATAAGGAGAGGTTGCTACAGTAGTAACAACTTCCAAGACACAAATATAAAACAAAAGTACTGTAGCAAAATAAACACATGGGTTATCTCCCAAGAAGTTCTTTCTTTATAGCCATTAAGATGGGCTCAGCAGTTTTAGTGATGCACTCGCAAGAAATAAGAGTTGAGGCAAAAGAGAGCATTTAAGTCTAACACACTTCCTATGCAAAGGAGTCTTGTACACAAATGAATTCATGAAGGACAAAGTGACAAGCATAAGAGGATAAATCACGAGTAACTTCAAGATTCTCAACATAAAGAGGGAAACTTAATATTATTAAGATGCCTATAACCATGTTTCCCTCTCTCATAATAACTTTCAGTAGCATCATTGATGAAATCTACAATATAACCATCACTTAAAACATTTTTATCATGGTTCATATGCATAAGGGTATCATTATTTTTGACATAAGAAAAACTCTTCTTATTAATAGTAATCGGAGCAGGATCATTGTTGAGAATTTGAACATGGTAAACAAGTTGCATACTAAGGGAATGGTTTTTGGCAAGCCCATCATAACTATGACAAGTTTCATAAGGATAGTTGTAACATGTGTCATATACATCTCTATAGCAATTATCTAAACCAGAATATGTAATATCATCGTTTTCACTAAAAGTAGAGGCCTCAAATATAGGATCTTCAAGCACAACATCCCCAAGCTTAGAGCTTTCAATATCATCGTTTAAGGGGACATGAATAATGCTATCATCATTACTTTCATAATCAGTACCAAAGAGATTTCCAATATCAAAGGTAGTGTGCTCATCCAAATCATGATCACTAACATGGGTACAGGGCATAGGAAGATCATCGTACTCAGATTCATTATCATAATAATCATTAGGCGCAACATACTTACGGTTACCTATTGTTACCTCATACACGCGGGGATATGCCATTGCCTCTTTCTCTTTATTCTCCTTCTTCTTCTTCTTCTTCTTCTTCTTCTTCTTCTTCGTTCCCTTCTTCTTCTTCTTTTCCTTCTCCTCGTTCCCTTCTTTAGGAGGAAGAGGCTTGAAGGGTGGCTTGTCCGCATAACCTGATTTACTTTCAGAAACAATAGAAGAAACTTGGGAGGATCCCTCCTTTTCATTAATTAGTTGAAAACACACAGCGGTCCTATCATATTTTGGCAAGGTGTCATCTTCTAAAATATTTTGTATGTAAGTATTTGTATGGCTATCATCAATGCAATAAGAGAAACACCCATGCAGGACATCATCAATATCAAGATCATTAATATCTAACAAAGAAATTTTTCTTGATAACTCTTCACACCACAAAAATAGAGTAAGTTCATCATGCCGATTAGGAGTAATTTCATCATCACAATACAAATTTGCAGCACTCATTGGGTTCAAATTATCATTGGTGGAGCATTGAAAATTAAAATGACCCACTTCATGGCAAACTTCACAAATAAAAGGATAGAGGGCACAAACTTTTTTACCAAGATCATCTAGAGTCCTAGCCCACTTTCTAGTTTTTTCATTAATATGGTGGATACAATATTCATCTTCAATTTGATTAATTCCACAAGGTCTATGCATTCCACAAAAATTTGAGCATGCTTAGGAGTTTGAGCATGCTTATTGCAATCATTAACAACAATTTCATTCTTCATGCAAGCCTCTTTAAAAGGTTCATGATACTTATCAAAATTCTTTTTAGGCAATTCAAAATGAGAAGCAAAGGCTTTATAAAGATTCGCAGCAACTTGAGAGTCAAGACCATAAGTAGCACTCATATCTCGAAATTTATCGGTATCCATAAAAGTTTCAATGCATTCATAATCATAATTTATACCCGACTCTTCACCTTTGTTGTTCTCCCATCCTTCAGCATTCTCCTCAATCCGATCAAGAAGATCCCACCTAGCTTCAACCTCCTTGCTTGTGAAAGATCCCTCCGAACAGGCATCCAGATAGTCCTTATGTTGTCCTGAAATCCTCGCATAAAAATTGTTAACAATAACATTATGGGGGAGCTCATGGATGGGACATTTGAGCATTAGTGACTTCAATCTCCCCCATGCTTGAGAGATACTCTCTCCATTACGAGGATAAAAGTTATAAATGTAATTCCTATCAATATGCACTTCATGAGGAGGATAAAATTTAGAGTAAAAGAGAGATACAATTTCCTCCCAACCAAGAGAATGACTATTCTTCAACAATTTATACCAATGCGCCGCTTTACCAGACAGCAAAACGAGAGAATAGCTTCTTCCTCACTTCATCCATAGAGATACCTGCACACTTGAATAACCCGCATAATTCATGCAAAAACAAGTAAATGATTTCCAGGATGGACAGTTCCATCCCCTTCATAGCGGTTATCCATAACACGTTCAATAATTTTCATAGGTATTTTATACGGAATACTTTCAGCAGGTGGATTTAAAATATCAGAAGCATCATTAGAGTTATCGCATATGGGAGATAAAGCATTATCAGAGCAAAATATTTCTTCCAAAGCGGAGGAGCAAAAAAGATTATTTTTATGTAAACTAGCTTCCCCAAGCTTAGACTTATCCATAGCATTAGCAGTGATTGCGTTCATACTAATAATATTGCTACTAGCATGCAATTGAGGCTCCATCGGTTCTTTAATTTTCGCATCACACAATTCATGTCTTAACTCAGGAAATAAAATAAGAAGCTCATTGTTGTCCATTATGCCTAACTAGTGTAAAACAAGAAACAAAAAGATGCAATTGCAGGATCTAAAGGAAATAGCTTCGAGTACTTACAACGGCGCCGGAAAATAGCTTAGTAGCCGAGATCCGGAGTGTGAGTACCTTTTACCTTTCCTCCCGAGCAACGGCGCCGGAAAAGTGCTTGATGTCTACGGGTGCTTCTATTCTTGTAGACAGTGTTGGGCCTCCAAGAGCAGAGGTTTGTAGAACAGCAGCAAGTTTCCCTTAAGTGGATCACCCAAGGTTTATCGAACTCAGGGAGGAAGAGGTCAAAGATATCCCTCTCAAGCAACCCCGCAACCACAAAGCAAGAAGTCTCTTGTGTCCCCAACACACCAAATACACTTGTCAGATGTATAGGTGCACTAGTTCGGCGAAGAGATAGTGAAATACAAGTAATATGGATGTATATGAGTGGTAATAGCAATCTGCATAAAATATGGCAGCGAGTAAACATGCAACAAAACAGTAAACAAACGGAGATTCGATGCTTGGAAGCAAGGCCCAGGGATCCTGCTTTCACTAGTGGACACTCTCAACAATGATCACATAATAGAACCACTCTACACTCTTTTGTTGGATGATGAACACCACTAACTGTGTAGGATTACACGAACCCTCAAAGCCGGAGTTAACAAGCTCCACAGTATTCGATATTCATGTTTAAGTAACCTTAGAGTGCAAGATAGATCAACACAATTACACCAAGAACTAACATAGCATGCAAACTATCACCATCACACTATGAAGTAGGCATAGATCACATCAATACTATCATAGCAATAGTTAACTTCATAATCTACAAGAGATTACAATCATAGCCTACGCCAAGTACTACACGATGCACACACTGTCACCATTACACCGTGCAGGAGGAATAAAGTACTTTAATAACATCACTAGAGTAGCACATAGATGATATTCAACTAGATCACATAAAGAGAGAGATGAACCACATAGCTACAGCGGAGTGATGTCTACGGGTGCTTCTATTCTTGTAGACAGTGTTGGGCCTCCAAGAGCCGAGGTTTGTAGAACAGCAGCAAGTTTCCCTTAAGTGGATTACCAAAGGTTTATCGAACTCAGGGAGGAAGAGGTCAAAGATATCCCTCTCAAGCAACCCTGCAATCACAAAGCAAGAAGTCTCTTGTGTCCCCAACACACCAAATACACTTGTCAGATGTATAGGTGCACTAGTTCGGCGAAGAGATAGTGAAATACAAGTAATATGGATGTATATGAGTGGTAATAGCAATCTGAATAAAATATGGCAGCGAGTAAACATGCAACAAGACAGTAAGTAAACGGTGTTTGCAGTATTGGAAACAAGGCCTAGGGATCATACTTTCACTAGTGGACACTCTCAACATTGATCGCATAATAAATACTTCTTCTCATTTGTGCTACATACACTCTTGTTTGATAATGAACACATTGCGTAGGATTACACGAACCCTCAATGCCGGAGTTAACAAGCTCCACAATTCAATGTTCATATTTAAATAACCTTAGAGCATAATAGATCATTGCAAAATAAACCAAGAACTAACATAGTGCACACACTGTCCACATTACACTATGAAGGAGGAATAGATCACATCAATACTATCATAATGATAATTAACTCCACAATCTACAAGAGATCGTGATCATAGCCTACGACAAGAACCACACGGTGCACACACTAATCACCTTTACACCAAGTAGGAGGAATAGACTACTTTAATAACATCACATGAGTAGCACACAACTAGCAGCGATACAAAGCTCATCATATGGATCTCAATCATGTAAAGCAGCTCATGAGATCATTGTATTGGAGTACGAGAGAGAGATTAACCACATAGCTACGGTAGAGCCCTCAACCTCGGGGGTGGATTACTCCCTCCTCATCATGGAGACAGCGATGGCGGTGAAGATGGTGGTGGAGACGGCGGTGGAGATGACTCCGGGGGCAATTCCCCGTCCCGGCGGCGTGCCGGAACAGAGACTTCTGTCCCCCGAATCTTGATTTCACGATGGCGGCGGCTCTGGAAGGTTTTCTCGGGTCTCGTCTTCTCCGTAAGGGTTTTTAGGTCAGGGACGATTAAATAGGCGAAGAGATGGAGTCGGAGGGGCCACGGGGTGCCCACACCATAGGGGGGCGCCCCCCCTGGCCCGCGCCGGGGTGTGGTGTGGGGCCCCCCTGGCTCCCCTCTCGTCCTTCTCCGGTGCTCTGGAAGCTTCCGGGAATTATAAGGTCCTCGGTCTTGATTTCGTCCGATTCCGAAAATATTTCTTTACTAGGATTTCGAAACCAAAAACAGCAGAAAACAGCAATCGGCCTTTCGGCATCTCGTCAATAGGTTAGTTCCGGAAAACGCATAATAATGACATATAATGTGTATAAAACATGTAGGTATCATCAATAAAGCAGCATGGAATATAAGAAATTATCGATACGTTGGAGACGTATCAGCATCCCCAAGCTTAGTTCTGCTCGTCCCGAGCAGGTAAAACGATAACAAAGATAATTTCTGAAGTGACATGCCATCATAATCTTGATCATACTATTTGTAAACATATGTAATGAATGCAGCGATCAAAACAAAAGTAATGACATGAGTAAACAAGTGAATCATATAACAAAGACTTTTCATGAATAATACTTTCAAGACAAGCATCAATGAGTCTTGCATAAGAGTTAACTCATAAGCAATAAATTCTTAGTAGAAAGCTTTGAAACAACACAAAGGAAGGTATAAGTTTCAGCGGTTGCTTTCAACTTTAACATGTATATCTCATGGATAATTTTCAACACAAAGTAATATAACAAATGCAATAGGTAAACATGTAAGAATCAATGCACACAATTTACACAAGTGTTTGCTTCTAAGATAGAAAGAATAGGTAAACTGACTCAACAATAAAGTAAAAGAATGGCCCTTCAAAGAGGAAAGCATCGATTGCTATATTTGTGCTAGAGCTTTGATTTTGAAAACATATAGAGAGCATAAAAGTAAAGTTTTGAGAGGTGTTTGATGTTGTCAACGAATGGTAGTGGGCACTCTAACCCCCTTGCCAGACAAACCTTCAAAGAGCGGCTCCCATTTTATTTTATTTTTGGGTGGCACACCTTCCAACCTTTCTTTCACAAACCATGGCTAACCGAATCCTTGGGTGCCTGCCAACAATCTCATACCATGAAGGAGTGCCTTTTTATTTTAGTTTTATTATGATGACACTCCTCCCCACCTTTGCTTTCTCAAGCCATGGCTAACCGAATCCTTCGGGTGCCGTCCAACAATCACATACCATGGAGGAGTGTCTATTTTTGTTAATTAATTTGGGACTGGGAATCCCATTGCTAGCTCTTTTTGCAAATTATTGGATAAGCGGATGAAGCCACTAGTCCATTGGTGAAAGTTGCCCAACAAGATTGAAAGATAAACACCACATACTTCATCATGAGCTATAAAACATTGACACAAATCAGAGGTGATAACTTTTGAAATGTTTAAAGGTAGCACTCAAGCAATTTACTTTGGAATGGCGGAGAAATACCATGTAGTAGGTAGGTATGGTGGACACAAATGGCATGAATATTGGCTCAAGTATTTGGATGCATGAGAAGTATTCCCTCTCTATACAAGGTTTAGGCTAGCAAAGCTATTTGAGGCAAACTCAAGTATAAAATGGTGCAGCAAGACTCACATATAAACATATTGTAAGCATTATAAGACTTTACATCGTCTCCTTGTTGTTCAAACACCTCAACCAGAAAATATCTAGACTTAGAGAGACCCATCATGCAAACCAAATTTTAACAGGCTCTATGTAATTATTCATTAATGGGTACAAGGTACATGATGCAAGGGCTTAAACAAGATCTATATGAGCACAACAATTGCCAAGTATCACATTATTCAAGACATTATACCAATTACTACATGTAGCATTTCCCGTTTCCAACCATATAACAATTAAACGAAGCAGTTTCAACCTTCGCCATGAAAATTAAAAGCTAAGAACACATGTGTTCATACGAACCAGCGGAGCGTGTCTCTCTCCCAAACAATCATTTATTCAAACAAAAACAAAAACAAAAACATACAGACGCTCCAAGTAAAGTACATAAGATGTGACCGAATAAAAATATAGTTTCAAGAGAAGGAACCTGATACTTTGTCGATGAAGAAGGGGATGCCTTGGGCATTGATACGTCTCCAACGTATCGATAATTTCTTCTGTTCCATGCTACTTTATTGATGATACCTACATGTTTTATGCACATTATATGTCATATTTATGCATTTTCTGGAACTAACCTATTAACAAGATGCCGAAGAGCCGATTGCTTGTTTTCTGCTGTTTTTGGTTTCGAAATCCTAGTAAGGAAATATTCTCGGAATTGGACGAAATCTTCGCCCGGGGTCCTATTTTTGCACGAAGCTTCCGGAAGACCGAAGAGCTAAGGAAGTGGGGCCACGAGGCGCCAGCACCATAGGCCGGCGCGGCCCAAGCCCTGGCCGCGCCGACCTAGGGTGTGGGGCCCTCGTGTGGCCCCCCGCGTTGCCCTTCCGCCTACTTAAAGCCTCCGTCGCGAAAACCCCAGTACCGAGAGCCACGATACGGAAAACCTTCCAGAGACGACGCCGCCGCGAATCCCATCTCGGGGGATTCAGGAGATCGCCTCCGGCACCCTGCCGGAGAGGGGATTCATCCCCGGAGGACTCTTCATCGCCATGATCGCCTCCGGAGTGATGAGTGAGTAGTTCACCCCTGGACCATGGGTCCATAGCAGTAGCTAGATGGTCGTCTTATCCTTGTTGTGCTTCATTGTTGGATCTTGTGAGCTGCCTAACATGATCAAGATCATCTATATGTAATTCTATATGTTGTGTTTGTCGGGATCCGATGGATAGAGAGTACTATGATTATGGTGATTATCAATCTATTGTTTATGTGTTGTTTATGATCTTGCATGCTCTCCGTTACTAGTAGAGGCTCTGGCCAAGTTTTTACTCTTAACTCCAAGAGGGAGTATTTATGCTCGATAGTGGGTTCATGCTCGCATTGACACTGGGACGAGTGATAGAAAGTTCTAAGGTTGTGTTGTGCTTGTTGCCACTAGGGATAAAACATTGATTCTATGTCTAAGGATGTAGTTGTCGATTACATTACGCACCATACTTAATGCAATTGTCTGTTGCTTAGCAACTTAATACTGAATGGGGTTCGGATGATAACCTCGAAGGTGGACTTTTTAGGCATAGATGCGGTTGGATGGCGGTCTATGTACTTTGTCGTAATGCCCAATTAAATCTCACTATATTTATCATATCATGTACATGCATTGTTATGCCTTTCTCTATTTGTCAATTGCCCGACTGTAATTTGTTCACCCAACATGCTTTATCTTATGGGAGAGACACCTCTAGTGAACTGTGGACCCCGGTCCTATTCTTTACATAGCATACAATCTACTGCAATTGTGTTTTACTATTTTCTTGCAAACAAACATCTTCCACTCGATACGTTTAATCCTTTGTTATAGCAAGCCGGTGAGATTGACAACCTCACTGTTTCGTTGGGACAAAGTACTTGGGTTGTGTTGTGCAGGTTCCGCGTTGGCGCCGGAATCCCTGGTGTTGCGCCGCATCACATTTCGCGACCATCAACCTTCAACGTGCTTCTTGGCTCCTACTGGTTCGATTAAACCTTGGTTTCTTTCTGAGGGAAAACTTGCTACTGTGCGCATCATACCTTCCTCTTGGGGTTCCCAACGAACGTGTGAGTTACACGCCATCAAGCGCTTTTTCTGGCACCGTTGCCGGGAGATCAAGACACGCTGCAAGGGGAGTCTCCACTTCTCAATCTCTTTACTTTGTTTTTGTCTTGCTTATTTTATTTACTACTTTGTTTGCTGCACTAAATCAAAATACAAAAAAATTAGTTGCTAGTTTTACTTTATCTACTGTCTTGCTCTCTATATCAAAAACACAAAATAATTAGTTACTTGCATTTACTTTATCTAGTTTGTTTTATTTACCGTTGCTAAAATGAATACTCCTGAAAATACTAAGTTGTGTGACTTCACAAATGCAAATAATAATGATTTCCTATGCACACCTATTGCTCCACCTGCTACTACAGCAGAATTCTTTGAAATTAAACCTGCTTTACTGAATCTGGTTATGAGAGATCAATTTTCTGGTGTTAGTTCTAATGATGCTGCTGCCCATCTCAATAATTTTGTTGAACTATGTGAAATGCAAAAGTATAAAGATGTAGATGGTGATATTATTAAATTGATAGTGTTTCCTTTCTCATTAAGAGGAAGAGCTAAATATTGGTTGCTATCTTTGCCTAAGAATAGTATTGATTCATGGACTAAATGTAAGGATGCTTTTATTGGTAGATATTATCCTCCCGCTAAAATTATATCTTTGAGAAGTAGCATAATGAATTTTAAGCAATTAGATACTGAACATGTTGCTCAAGCATGGGAGAGAATGAAAACTTTGGTAAAGAATTGCCCAACCCATGGACTAACTACTTGGATGATCATCCAAACCTTCTATGCGGGACTAAATTTTTCTTCGCGGAATTTATTGGATTCAGCTGCTGGAGGTACCTTTATGTCCATCACATTGGGGGCGGCTACAAAACTTCTTGATGATATGATGATAAATTACTCCGAATGGCACACGGAAAGGGCTCCACAAGGTAAGAAGGTAAATTCAGTTGAAGAAACCTCTTCCTTGAGTGATAAGATTGATGTGATTATGTCTATGCTTGTGAATGGTAGATCTAATGTTGATCCAAATAATGTTCCTTTAGCTTCATTGGTTGCTCAAGAAGAAAATGTTGATGTGAATTTCATTAAAAATAATAATTTCAACAACAATGCTTATAGGAACAACTACGGTAATAACTATAGGCCATATCCTTCTGCTAATGGTAATGGTTATGGTAATTCTTATGGGAATTCTTACAACAATAATAGGAGTGTACCTCCTGGTCTTGAAGCCATGCTTAAAGAATTTATTAGTACACAAACTGCTTTTAACAAATCTGTTGAGGAAAAGCTTGATAAAATTGATATTATTGCTTCTAGAGTTGATAGACTTGCCTCTGATGTTAATCTTTTAAAATTGAAAGTTATGCCTAATAATGATATTGATAATAAGATTACTACTACAGCAAATGCCATCCAAGTTAGAATTAATGAGAATATAAGATTAATGGCTGAACTGCGTGCTAGGTGGGATAAAGAGGAAAATGAAAAACTAGCTAAAGAGAATAATGTAGCTAAAGTTTGGACTATTACCACCACTAGTAATGCTAATTCTTCACATGTTGCTGCACCTCCTACTATCAATGGTAAAATAATTGGTGTTGGCAATGTTTCTACTCCTAGTGCAAAGCGTACAAAGCTGCCTGAAATTGCTAAAACTGCTGAAACTGCTTGTGATAAAACTGCTAAAATTTTTTCCAACCTTGGGAACAATGATCCCATTGCTGTAGCTCATAATGATTTAGATTTTGATGATTGCCACATCTCTGAAGTTATAAAGTTCTTACAAAAACTTGCTAAAAGTCCCAATGCTAGTGCTATAAATTTAGCCTTTACAAAACATATTACAAATGCTCTCATAAAAGCTAGAGAAGAGAAACTAAAACTTGAAACTTCTATTCCTAGAAAGTTAGAGGATGGTTGGGAGCCCATCATTAAAATGAAATTCAATGACTTTGAATGTAATGCTTTATGTGATCTTGGTGCAAGTATTTCTGTTATGCCTAAAAAGATTTATGATATGCTTGACTTGCCACCATTGAAGAATTGTTATTTGGATGTTAATCTTGCCGATAATGTTAAAAAGAAACCTTTGGGGAGGATTGATAATGTGCACATTACGGTTAACAATAACCTTGTCCCCGTTGATTCTGTTGTCTTGGATATCGAATGCAATGCATCTTGTCCTATTGTGTTGGGAAGACCTTTTCTTCAAACTGTTGGTGCTGTTATTGATATGAGGGAAGGTAATATTAAATATCAATTTCCTCTGAAGAAAGGTATGGAACACTTCCCTAGAAAGAGAATGAAGTTGCCTTTTGATTCTATTATTAGAACAAGTTATGATGTTGATGCTTCTACTCTTGATGTTACTTGATTTGCACTTTCTGCGCCTAGCTGAAAGGCGTTAAAGAAAAGCGCTTATGGGAGACAACCCATGTTTTTACTACAGCAATTTTTTGTTTTGTTGAGTCTTGGAAGTTGTTTACTACTGTAGCAACCTCTCCTTATCATGTTTTTGTGCCAAGTAAAGTTTCTATGTCAAAGTTGATGTTATATTTGGGATCGCTGCGCAGAAACAGCATTGCTGTCTGTCACGAATCTGGGCACAGGCCTCTGTAGAAAATCCGAAAAAATCTGCCAATTTACGAGCGTGATCCTCAGATATGTACGCAACTTTCATTAGTTTTGAGTTTTTCCATTTAAGCAAGTCTGGTGCCAGCTTTAAATTCGTCTTTACGGACTGTTCTGTTTTTGATAGATTCTGTCTTTTATTTCGCATTGCCTCTTTTGCTATGTTGGATTTATTTATTTGATCCATTAATGTCCAGTAGCTTTATGCAATGTCCAGAAGTGTAAAGAATGTTTGTGTCACTTCTGAATGTGTGAATTATTAATTGTGCACTAACCCTCTAATGAGTTTGCTTGAAGTTGAAGTTTGGTGTGAAGGAAGTTTTCAAGGGTCAAGAGAGGAGTATGATATTATACACTATATAATTTTCAATCAGTTTAGCACCCTTCATAACGATTTGAGCACTGTAGATGTGCAAATTATCCACTTCTTTGTTCAATCGTTGCCTGACACGTAGCTATTTTTTTCCTTGCTTCATCCGTTCGCTCGGTAAGTTGATTTGCATCTTTTTTATTTTTTGAGCAACGGGTGACCGGCTACCGGTTGGCCTGGCCTCCTTGCCCGTCGCTGTTGCAATGAATTTCACCGCTTACACTTTTTAATTAATTTTCCCACCGCTTTGACCGAAGCAGAGTTATCTAAAAATGTTTGTATTCCGCACGGTTCTGTCCGCTGGGCGAGGCGGCACCACCAACAACATCTATTCCAGCCGACCAGCCCTATGGAGCCCATACCAAGCTCGGTGGAGACAGCAGCGTCCGCGGCAGCGGAGGAAACAACCGCGTCCATGGGGGTGTGGAGGTGGCGGAAGAAGCAGCCGGCGTCGCGAATTTCCAGCTTATGTACATGGCCCTGAAAGGTAGCGCGGAAGGGATACACGACCTCATCGATGCCTGCGCCGACCGCAACTTCCGCGGCATAGACTGCATGAAGATGCATATCCCCGCCTGCGAGTAGCACGCACTGGTCGTACAGCCAGTTGTCCGCCGTGGTTCTTCTGTAGGTAGTCTCTCTGCATCCGTGCAGCCACTTTTCTCCATGTACGCCCAGCTGCTGTTTCATTTGTTTCTCTCCTTGCGCCAGCTGCTGCTAGCTGTTCTATGGTTGCCGCTGCTGCTGTTCCTCTCTCTCTCTCTACTATTCCTTCTCCTGCGATACGATTGCTCTTTCCTCTTTTCTTTGGTGGATATGCCCTTGCAGATCCTCAAATTTTTTTGTGTCTACTTGTGTGTGATCTCATGCCTTCTACCTGTTCGATGTTATGCTCATAAGAACTTAAACTAATTATTCAAGTTATGTTTTGTGGGATTCTGAGATCTAGGACAATTGCAAATTCACAATACACTGCGAGTACACCTGGTTGTGTTATTTTTATTTCGTGAATTTTGTCTTGCTGTAGGGGGGCACTGCACAGCCGACTATTTACCTTGGAATGGTGCTGATGCACAAGGTTTTTAAGAGGATTCTGATTCATTCCTTTTCGTTTAGAGTGCAGTGGCTTAGATGATCTCGGTGCTTATATTGGGTTGTTTGACAGGTGAATTTTGATGCGAGATAGAATATGACATGATCCACGACTACAAGGTTCTCTAGGACGTGTTTCAAAGCTGGAGATAAGCAAGGTACCAACTCTCGGAGTTTTCATTTTCTCTCGGCCTTGCCATCTTTCTTAGTTTAACATGGGTTGGTAACCTGTAGCTGTCACGTAGTACAAATTTCTGCTGCATCTGAAATTCTGCTTTGTTCTTGGTAAGCTAATAGCTTTGATGTGCTTTTATTATTAAATTGGTTGCTAGCTTACTCTTATGATCTGTACCTGAATGTACTTAAGCTTGAAACACAAAAAGTCATGATCCTGGTTCCATTGCATAAACATGAAAACATGCATCACATTCAATACATGAAACTACAAGACTGAAACGAAATCCTTTTCTGACCCTTGGCATGTACCAACACTACAAAGCTGAAAGCAAAACGTAAATGCTACATTATTTTTTACATAATTTGCTTCTCCATAGCAGGCGATCAAGATATAGAACCCATGGCTGTCTCAGACTCCCGTGTGCTTCTCACTTGAGCAGAAGCTGTATCTAAGAAAAATATTCATGTAGTGTTCAAGGGAAGTTGTTTCATTGCTAAATAGTGAAAGAAGTTCAGATTTATCTCTTTCAATATTTGCGGAGAGGCTAAATAACAATTTGTATTTCATTTTAGTGGAATGATAAGTGGTTGGTACATTTTCTTAGCAACCAATATATGGAACAGTTTCAGTAATGCCTAGATGTAACATATATCACGGAGCAATGTGAGATTGGATATATTTTTCTGGTTTAGTAATCGTTATCTGGTCTGGATTTGTGGATTTTCTTTGTTGCACTAGAAAAGTAAGATGGTGATTAATTCTGGTGTAGTCCAGCTGTTGAGCTTAACCTTCACTTTTGCATGATTGATGCTTTTACAGTTCCTTTTGCACTTCCATATGTGAGTTATTGCTTAAGAGAGGCTTCAAACAGTAGCTGTACATCGAATCGTTACCTAGCAAGCATTGAAGTATCAGCGAGATATAGATTGGGTCAATCTAAGAAACTTATGCTATCATAGCAATCCCACTGTCAGGGAAAAGGTTGAACACGAGGGCAAGTCACGGCTCTGGCAGCAATTTTTATTGACGATTGCTCAGAAAGACAACAAATAATCAAATCTAAATTTATGTTGTAGATGCTGCAAATATCTATAGAACTGTATGTTGGACCTTAAAAATTATCAGATTCGTTGAACATATCTGTAAGTTTCCTAAGAGGCACATGCGCAGCCTCTGATGCTATCCTATTTTTTATGCAATAAAATTCAAACTCTACAGTCAGTAAACGCAGGCACAACCTGTTCGAAGAAAGCACAGGATGTTTTTGAGGTGTCGGTCTTCTTCTTTGGGGACGCTCACACCCACTACTCTGTCGGCGCCATTGGCAGCCAAGTCTGCATGAACAAGGGTACAATGCTGGCCACAATTTCCTTTGCATTCATTGATCAATCGGTGCCCTAATGGTGATTCTGAGTTGATTTGTTGTTATGGTGGTGATGTTACTACAGGGAAAAGGGTTCTTTCATTCTCTGTGAGTATTGTCTTTGAAGGGAAATGAGTATTGTAGATGGGCGTCTCTGCGGATTTCAGCAAATGGGGAGATGAATGACGGGATGGCTTGCACCATGGCCACAAACAAGTATGCACTTCTTCCTTCACGATGTGACTATCTCTGAAAATCTGTAGCTGCAAACTACCAATAAGATACAATACCTGAGGATTGTGTGCTCATCTCTTCAAAGATATTAACGCTTGGCAGGACATGAATACAATATGTTCTAGCACTGAAATAATATTCATCTCATTTAGACATATGTTTGCGTTCCTATGATAAGACCTTGGACATGTCGTCAGGATGATCACTCCAATTAAGGGTTGAGTGTGTTTTATTACTCAGATAGCACTGTTGTTATAGAAATAAAAGAGTACAGAGTACTAGAGAATAGAAAAGTGAGAAAATTTTATGCTCATATCTTCAGAGTTATCAGCATATTAGTAGTGTAGTATGTGTTGGCACTGAAATGGCATGAACCCATTTAGACATAGTTTCCTTCCTACGTATATGATCCTGGTCATTGTGTGAATATCATGGCAACAACCATAGGGTAGTCTAATTAGCAGTGTGTGGCTCAGGAATATGTTCAATTCACAACACCAATCATGTCTTGAGCAGATTATTTATATGCAGGATTTCCAATATTATTGTACGACATTTGAACTGTGGCTGGGTGATTAGGCAGTTGGACTTTAAATGACCAAATTAGACAATCCCCGAAAGAAATAGTCCGATGGTTATATTAGGTATATTTGAGATACCACTGTTGATTTCCATGCATGACGAGTGTTTCTTTTAGACTTGAAGTTTTCATTGGTGGAAGCAAATTGTAGCTGAAAATGTTTTTTCTTATCTTGGTTTCACTTTCAGATGTTATGTTTAGTTGGAGAGCTGATTTACATCATGGCTAAACCACAAGAATAAATGTACATGTGGTTTAGATAAACGATGTTCTGATTCTGAACTTCTCTATTCCTTTTCAGGATTAAGGGATGAATAGTACAAAGTTCATTCATGGGCGAGGACCCTTGAAAAAAACAACAGGCTGACGGCAAATGAAGAAGAAAACAGAACACCTTACGGACTCCCTCTTCGACAACGAAGCTGAGCTCTCGATCCCTTCCAACGCCGTTCCAGCTCTTGACCTCCCAACGCCGCGCTTGATCCCGGACGACAACAAAACTCGCTCCAGTTGACAACCTCCCCACGCCAAAAATGGAACTGGCCTTCACTCTCTCCTCAAACAACAAAGCCAGCAATGCCGGACACTGACAGCTTGAAGAAAAAGGATCACAAGTACCACCGTCTTAGCATGATATCCGCTATGTAGCAATGTACTGTATTATTATAACTGGCTAATATACCGCTTTAGGTACTCAATCCTATGAAATATGTAATCAAGTACGAGCATGCACCAATACCACTAGCTAATCCCTGTTCCATGAACGAACCGCCCTTCTAGCACCATCACTTTTCAGCACTGTCACATTGGTGGCGATCATCGATATTGTCTCAAGGACGAGGACATCAATGCAGAGTACTCACAGGACCCAGATTGTCCGCATCAACAACGCGCAACTAACTTTGGGTACCATCAGGAAAGCTGCTGAGTATCTTCAGCCTCCAAATCTCAAACTAACTACCCCCACTATGTATTCAGCCTCCAAATCTCAAACTAACTACCCCCACTATGTAATTTTGCTAGAACACGCAGAGGCGCCATCTGGCTTTGGCTTAGCTCAGTGTAGATATGAATCAACGTCCTGCAAAATAGTTCAGTAAAACGTACAACCTCCACCATGTAATCCATCGTATATACATATGGTACTGCTACAGCTAGATAGCCACTGCTTTTCATATTGAGCCACGGGCGCGGCGTGCCGCTGCGCCAATGCCTCCTAGTACTATGATCAAGAGGAGTGAAAGCTCTAAGCTTGGGGATGCCCCCGTGGTTCACCCCTGCATATTTTAAGAAGACTCAAGCGTCTAAGCTTGGGGATGCCCAAGGCATCCCCTTCTTCATCGACAACATCATCAGGTTCCTCCCCTGAAACTATATTTTTATTCAGTCACATCTTGTGTTCTTTACTTGGAGCGTCGGTTTGTTTTTGTTTTTGTTTTTGTTTGAATAAAATGGATCCTAGCATTCACTTTGTGGGAGAGAGACACGCTCCGCTGTTGCATATGGACACATGTGTCCTTAGGCTTTACTCATAATGTTCAAGGCGAAGTTTCTTCTTCGTTAAATTGTTATATGGTTGGAATTGGAAAATGCTACATGTAGTAATTCTAAAATGTCTTGGATAATGTGATACTTGGCAATTGTTGTGCTCATGTTTAAGCTCTTGCATCATATGCTTTGCACCCATTAATGAAGAAATACATAGAGCTTGCTAAAATTTGATTTGCATATTTGGTCTCTCTAAGGTCTAGATAATATCTAGTATTGAGTTTTGAACAACAAGGAAGACGGTGTAGAGTCTTATAATGTTTACAATATGTCTTTTATGTGAGTTTTGCTGCACCGGTTCATCCTTGAGTTTGCTTCAAATAACCTTGCTAGCCTAAACCTTGTATCGAGAGGGAATACTTCTCATGCATCCAAAATCCTTGAGCCAACTACTATGCCATTTGTGTCCACCATACCTACCTACTACATGGTATTTCTCCGCCATTCCAAAGTAAATTGCTTGAGTGCTACCTTTAAAATTCCATCATTCACCTTTGCAATATATAGCTCATGGGACAAAATAGCCTTAAAAACTATCGTAGTATTGAATATGTACTTATGCACTTTATCTTTTATTAAGTTGCTTGTTGTGCGATAACCATGCTTCTGGGGAACGCCATCAACTATTGTTGAATATCATGTGAGTTGCTATGCATGTCCGTCTTGTCTGAAGGATCTATCATTTTAGTGGTTGGAGCATGCAAAATTGTTAGAGAAGAACATTGGGCTGCTAACTAAAGCCATGAACCATGGTTGAAGTTTCAGTTTTGGACATATATCCTCAATCTCATATGAGAATAATAATCATTGCTACATGCTTATGCATTTAAGAGGAGTCCATTATCTGTTGTCCATGTTGTCCCGGTATGGATGTCTAAGTTGAGAATAATCAAAAGCGAGAAATCCAAAATGCGAGCATTCTCCTTAGACCTTTGTACAGGCGGCATGGAGGTACCCCTTTGTGACACTTGGTTGAAACATGGCATGCAAAGATCCGGTAGTCCAAACTAAGTAGGACGAGGTGCGGGCACTATTAGTATACTATGCATGAGGCTTGCAACTTGTAAGATATAATTTACATAACTCATATGCTTTATTACTACCGTTGACAAAATTGTTTCATGTTTTCAAAATAAAAGCTCTAGCACAAATACAGCAATCGATGCTTTCCTCTTGAAGGAGCTTTCTTTTACTTTTATTGTTGAGTCAGTTTACCTATCTCCTTCCACCTTAAGAAGCAAACACTTGTGTGAACTGTGCATTGATTCCTACATACTTGCATATTGCACTTGTTATATTACTTTATGTTGACAATATCCATGAGATATACATGTTATAAGTTGAAAGCAACCGCTGAAACTTAATCTTCCTATGTGTTGCTTCAACACCTTTACTTTGATTTATTGCTTTATGAGTTAACTCTTATGCAAGACTTATTGATGCTTGTCTTGAAGTACTATTCATGAAAAGTCTTTGCTATATGATTCACTTGTTTACTCATGTCATTACCTTTGTTTTGATCGCTGCATTCATTACATATGTTTACAAATAGTATGATCAAGATTATGATGGCATGTCACTTCAGAAATTATCTTTGTTATCGTTTTACCTGCTCGGGACGAGCGAAACTAAGCTTGGGGATGCTGATACGTCTCCAACGTATCGATAATTTCTTATGTTCCATGCTACTTTATTGATGATACCTACATGTTTTATGCACATTATATGTCATATTTATGCATTTTACGGAACTAACCTATTAACAAGATGCCGAAGAGCCGATTCTTTGTTTTCTGCTGTTTTTGGTTTCAGAAATCCTAGTAAGGAAATATTCTCGGAATCGGACAAAATCTTCGCCCAGGGTCCTATTTTTGCACGAAGCTTCCAGAAGACCGAAGAGCTAAGGAAGTGGGGCCACGAGGCGCCAGCACCATAGGCCGGCGCGGCCCAAGCCCTGGCCGCGCCGACCTAGGGTGTGGGGCCCTCGTGTGGCCCCCCGCGTTGCCCTTCCGCCTACTTAAAGCCTCCGTCGCGAAAACCCCAGTACCGAGAGCCACGATACGGAAAACCTTCCGGAGACGCCGCCGCCGCGAATCCCATCTCGGGGGATTCAGGAGATCGCCTCCGGCACCCTGCCGGAGAGGGGATTCATCTCCCGGAGGACTCTTCATCGCCATGATTGCCTCCGGAGTGATGAGTGAGTAGTTCACCCCTGGACCATGGGTCCATAGCAGTAGCTAGATGGTCGTCTTCTCCTTGTTGTGCTTCATTGTTGGATCTTGTGAGCTGCCTAACATGATCAAGATCATCTATATGTAATTCTATATGTTGTGTTTATCGGGATCCGATGGATAGAGAGTACTATGATTATGGTGATTATCAATCTATTGTTTATGTGTTGTTTATGATCTTGCATGCTCTCCGTTACTAGTAGAGGCTCCGGCCAAGTTTTTACTCTTGACTCCAAGAGGGAGTATTTATGCTCGATAGTGGGTTCATGCCTGCATTGACACTGGGACGATGACGATGAAAGTTCTAAGGTTGTGTTGTGCTTGTTGCCACTAGGGATAAAACATTGATTCTATGTCTAAGGATGTAGTTGTCGATTACATTACGCACCATACTTAATGCAATTGTCAGTTGCTTAGCAACTTAATACTGAATGGGGTTCGGATGATAACCTGAAGGTGGACTTTTTAGGCATAGATGCAGTTGGATGGCGGTCTATGTACTTTGTCGTAATGCCCAATTAAATCTCACTATATTTATCATATCATGTACATGCATTGTTATGCCTTTCTCTATTTGTCAATTGCCCGACTGTAATTTGTTCACCCAACATGCTTTATCTTATGGGAGAGACACCTCTAGTCAACTGTGGACCCCGGTCCTATTCTTTACATAGCATACAATCTACTGCAATTGTGTTTTACTATTTTCTTGCAAACAAACATCTTCCACTCGATACGTTTAATCCTTTGTTACAGCAAGCCGGTGAGATTGACAACCTCACTGTTTCGTTGGGACAAAGTACTTGGGTTGTGTATTGCAGGTTCCGCGTTGGCGCCGGAATCCCTGGTGTTGCGCCGCATCACATATCGCGACCATCAACCTTCAACGTGCTTCTTGGCTCCTACTGGTTCGATTAAACCTTGGTTTCTTTCTGAGGGAAAACTTGCTACTGTGCGCATCATACCTTCCTCTTGGGGTTCCCAACGAACGTGTGAGTTACACGCCATCAGGCATCCCCAAGCTTAGATGCTTGAGTCTTCTTGAAATATGCAGGGATGAACCACCGGGGCATCCCCAAGCTTAGACTTTTCATTCTTCTTGATCGTAGTATATCATCCTCCTCTCTTGATCCTTGAAAACTTCCTTCACACCAAACTTCAAGCAAACTCATTAGAGGGTTAGTGCATAATTAAAAATTCACATGTTCAGAGGTGACACAAACATTCTTTTCACTTCTGGATATTGCATAAAGCTACTGGACATTAATGGATCAAAGAAATGAATCCAACATAGCAAAAGAGGCAATGTGAAATAAAAGGCAGAATCTGTCAAAAACAGAACAGTCCGTAAAGACGAATTTAAAGATGGCACCAGACTTGCTCAAATGGAAAAACTCAAAACTAATCAAAGTTTCGTACATATCTGGGGATCACGCTCGTAAATTGGCAGATTTTTTCGAATTTTCTACAGAGGCCTGTGCCCAGATTCGTGACAGACAGCAATGCTGTTTCTGCGCAGCGATCCCAAATATAATATCAACTTTAACATAGAAACTTTTCTTGGCACAAAAACATGATAAGGAGAGGTTGCTACAGTAGTAAACAACTTCAAAGACACAAATATAAAACAAAAATTTCTGTAGTAAAATAACACATGGGTTATCTCCCAAGAAGTTCTTTCTTTATAGCCATTAAGATGGGCTCAGCAATTTTGGTGATGCTCCCGCAAGAAATAGTATTTGAAGCAAAAGAGAGCTTCAAGAGGCAATTCAAAACACATTTAAGCCTAACATGCTTCCTATGCAAAAGAATCTTGTACACAAATGAATTCATGAAAAACAAAGTGACAAGCATAAGAGGATAAAACACGAGTAACTTCAAGATTCTCAACATAAAGAGGGGAAACGTAATATTATTAGGATGCCTATAACCATGTTTTCCTCTCTCATAATAACTTTCAGTAGCATCATTGATGAAATCTACAATATAACCATCACTTAAAACATTCTTATCATGGTTCATATGGATAAAGGTATCATTATTTTTGTCATAAGAAAAACTCTTCTCATTAATAGTAATTGGAGCAGGATCATTATCAAGAATTTGAACATGGTAAACAAGTTGCATACTAAGGGAATGGTTTTTGGCAAGCCCATCATAACTATGACAAGTTTCATAAGGATAATTGTAACATGTGTCATATACATCTCTATAGCAATTATCTAAACCAGAATATGTAATATCATCATTTTCACTAAAAGTAGAGGTCTCAAATATAGGATCTTCAAGCACAACATCCCCAAGCTTAGGGCTTTCAATATCATCGTTTAAGGGGGCACGAATAATGCTATCATCATTACTTTCATAATCAGTACCAAAGAGATTTCCAATATCAAAGGTAGTGTGCTCATTCAAATCATGATCGCTAATGTATGTAAAGGGCATAGGAAGATCATCGTATTCAGATTCATTATCACAATAATCATTAGGAGCAACATACTTACGGTTACCTAGCGTTATCTCATTCACGCGGGGATACGTCGTTACCTCTTTCTTTTTATTCTCCTTCTTCTTCTTCTTCTTCTTCTTCTTCTTCGTTCCCTTCTTCTTCTTCTTCTCTTCTTCCCTCTCCTCGCTCCCTTCTTTAGGAGGAAGAGGCTTGAAGGGTGGCTTGTCCGCATAACCTGATTTACTTTTAGAAACAATAGAAGAAACTTGGGAGGATCCCTCCTTTTCATTAATTAATTGAAAACACACAGCGGTCCTATCATATTTTGGCAAGGTGTCATCTTCTAAAATATTCTGTATGTAAGTATTTGTATGGCAATTATTAATGCAATAAGAAAAACACCCATGCAGGACATCATCAATATCAAGATCGTTAATATTTATCAAAGAAATTTTTCTTGATAACTCTTCACACTTCAAAAATAAGGTAAGTTCATCATGCTGATTAGGAATAATTTCATCATCACAATACAAATTTGCAGCACTCATGGGGTTCGAATTATCATTGGAGGAGCATTGAAAATTAAAATGACCAACTTTATGGCAAAGTTCACAAATAAAAGGATAGAGGGCACACACTTTTTCTCCAAGATCATCTAGAGCTCTAGACCACTTTCTAGTTTTTTCATTCCTATGATGGATACAATATTCTTCCTCAATTTGATTAATTCCACAAGGTCTATGTATTCCACAAAAATTAACATGCTTATAGGAAATAGTATTTTCAGGAGTTTGAGCACGCTTATTGCAATCATTAACAACAATTTCATTCTTCATGCAAGCCTCTTTAAAAGGTTCATGATACTTATCAAAATTCTTCCTAGGCAATTCAATGTGAAAAGCAAAAGCTTTATAAAGATTTGCAATAACTTGAGAGTCAAGACCATAAGTAGCACTCATATTTCGAAATTTATCAGAATTCATAAAAGTTTCAATGCATTCATAATCATAGTTTATACCTGATTCTTTACCTTTGTCATTCTCCCAATCTTCAGCGTTCTCCTTAATCCGATCAAGAAGGTCCCTTTTAAACTCTTCTTTGTTGCGCGTGAATGATCCAGAACAAGTAGTATCCAGCAAGGTCTTATCTTGAAAAGATAGTCTTGCATAGAAATTATCAATGATGGTATTACCTGGAAGCTCATGATTGGGGCATTTGAGCATTAAAGACTTCAACCTCTCCCATGCTTGGGCAATACTCTCTCCATCATGAGGCCAGAAATTATATATATGGTTTCGATCTTTGTGAATTTCACTTGGAGGATAGAACTTAGAACAAAATAGAGGCATAATATCCTTCCAATCAAGAGAGCGCCCGTCCTTCAACAGTTTATACCAATGCGCTGCTTTACCAGACAGTGACATAGAGAATAGTTTCTTCTTCACTTCATCCATAGAGATACCTGCACACTTGAATAACCCGCATAATTCATGCAAAAACAGTAAATGATCTCCAGGATGGATAGTTCCATCCCCTTCATAGCGGTTATCCATAACACGTTCAATAATTTTCATAGGTATTTTATACGGAATACTTTCAGCAGGTGGATTTAAAATATCAGAAGCATCATTAGAGTTATCACATATGGGAGATAAAGCATTATCAGAGCAAAATATTTCTTCCAAAGTGGAGGAGCTAAAAAGATTTTTTTTATGTAAACTAGCTTCCCCAAGCTTAGACTTCTTCATAGCATTAGCAGTAATTGCATTCATACCAATAACATTGCTATTATCATGCAAGTAAGGTGCCATAGGTTTTTTAATTTTCGCATCAAACAATTCTAGATTAGGAAAAAGATTAAAAAGCTCACCAATTTTTTTGTTGTTTTCCATTATGCCTAACTAGTGAAAATAAAAACAAGAAACAAAAAGATGCAATTGCAGGATCTAAAGGAAATAGCTTCGAGCACACACACAATGGCGCCAGAAAAGTACTGGTTACACTGGAACCGGAGTATTAGTGCCTTTTACCTTTCCTCCCCAGCAACGGCGCCGTAAAAGTGCTTGATGTCTACGGGTGCTTCTATTCTTGTAGACAGTGTTGGGCCTCCAAGAGCAGAGGTTTGTAGAACAGCAGACAAGTTTCCCTTAAGTGGATTACCCAAGGTTTATCGAACTCAGGGAGGAAGAGGTCAAAGATATCCCTCTCAAGCAACCCTGCAATCACAAAGCAAGAAGTCTCTTGTGTCCCCAACACACCAAATACACTTGTCAGATGTATAGGAAACGGTAAACATGCAAATACACCAAATACACACCAAACACACCAAATACACACCAAATACACCAAATACACTTATATGAATAAAATATGGCAGCGAGTAAACATGCAACAAGACAGTAAGTAAACGGTGTTTGCAGTATTGGAAGCAAGGCCTAGGGATCATACTTTCACTAGTGGACACTCTCAACATTGATCGCATAATAAATACTTCTTCTCATATGTGCTACATACACTCTTGTTTGATAATGAACACATTGCGTAGGATTACACGAACCCTCAATGCCGGAGTTAACAAGCTCCACAATTCAATGTTCATATTTAAATAACCTTAGAGCATAATAGATCATTGCAAAATAAACCAAGAACTAACATAGTGCACACACTGTCCACATTACACTATGAAGGAGGAATAGATCACATCAATACTATCATAATGATAATTAACTCCACAATCTACAAGAGATCGTGATCATAGCCTACGACAAGAACCACATGGTGCACACACTAATCACCTTTACACCAAGTAGGAGGAATAGACTACTTTAATAACATCACATGAGTAGCACACAACTAGCAGCGATACAAAGCTCATCATATGGATCTCAATCATGTAAAGCAGCTCATGAGATCATTGTATTGGAGTACAGAGAGAGAGATTAACCACATAGCTACGGTAGAGCCCTCAGCCCCAGGGGTGGATTACTCCCTCCTCATCATGGAGACAGCGATGGCGGTGAAGATGGCGGTGGAGACGGCGGTGGAGATGACTCCGGGGGCAATTCCCCGTCCCGGCGGCGTGCCGGAACAGAGACTTCTGTCCCCCGAATCTTGATTTCGCGATGGCGGCGGCTCTGGAAGGTTTTCTCGGGTCTCGTCTTCTCCGTAAGGGTTTTTAGGTCAGGGACGATTAAATAGGCGAAGAGATGGAGTCGGAGGGGCCACGGGGTGCCCACACCATAGGGGGGGCGCCCCCCCCTGGCCCGCGCCGGGGTGTGGTGTGGGGCCCCCCTGGCTCCCCTCTCGTCCTTCTCCGGTGCTCTGGAAGCTTCCGGGAATTATAAGGTCCTCGGTCTTGATTTCGTCCGATTCCGAAAATATTCTTTACTAGGATTTCTGAAACCAAAAACAGCAGAAAACAGCAACTGGCCTTTCGGCATCTCGTCAATAGGTTAGTTCCGGAAAACGCATAATAATGACATATAATGTGTATAAAACATGTAGGTATCATCAATAAAGTAGCATGGAACATAAGAAATTATCGATACGTTGGAGACGTATCACGGAGCCCTCAGCCCCGGGGGTGAATTACTCCCTCCTCATCATGGAAACAGCGATGGCGGTGAAGATGGCGGTGGAGACGGCGGTGGAGATGACTCCGAGGGCAATTCCTCGTCCCGGCGGCGTGCCGGAACAGAGACTTCTGTCCCCCGAATTGGAGTTTCGCGATGGCGGCGGCTCTGGATGGTTTTCTCTGGTTTCGTCTAGCGGGGTCGAGGTTTTAGGTCAGGGACGACTAAATAGGCGAAGAGGCGGAGTCGGAGGGGGCCTGGGGCCACCAGACAACAGGGGGGCGCGCCCCTCCTGGGCCGCGCCGCCACCTTGTGTGGAGCCCCTGGGCCTCCCCTCTGGTGCCTCTCGGGTGTTCTGGAAGCTCCCGGTGAAAATAGGGTACTGGGCGTTGATTTCGTCCGATTCCGAGAATATTTCCTTACTAGGATTTCTGAAACCAAAAACAGCAGAAAACAGGAACTGGCACTTCGGCATCTCGTCAATAGGTTAGTTCCGGAAAACGCATAAATATGACATAAAGTATGCATAAAACATGTAGATATCATCGATAAAGTAGCATGGAACATAAGAAATTATAGATACGTTGGAGACGTATCACCGGCGGCTGCCATGTTCGACGATGAGGCGCCGGTGGATGGTCGAAGGGGAAGTCCCTGTCGCCGAGGAAGCCCGCCCTCCGGTGTACCGGGGCAGCGGCGGCTGCACCGATCGGTCAACCTCTAAGACGAGGACGCCGAGCCTCACGATCTTGTCGTCCAGCATGTCCTCCGGGTACTCGAACTTCCAGCCCTCCGCCATGGCCAACTGCCATTCCTGAAAATGCAGGTGACGTAGCCATTGTTGTCGTACTTGGCCTCCTCGTTGTGGTAGGCCAGCACCTCGCTGTACTCCTCCTCCTCCTCGTCGTCGTCGTCGATCCTGTGCAGGCGCCGCCGGCTGCCGTGTTCGACGATGAGGCGTCGGTGGATGGTCGAAGGGGAAGTCCCTGTCGCTGAGGAAGCCCGCCCTCCTCCTCAGATCCTTCTTGGTCTGGTGCTAGGTGCACCACGTGTCGGAGTTGATGGCATACGCGGGAACGATGCCCTCGATACAGGCTCGTTGCCAGGCAGGCGCAGTGGAAAACCGAGCGGTCACTTGGAGCGTCCGCCAGCGTCCGAAGAGACGTAAACCTGGCGTATTTTTGGGCCGCATTTACGTTGCTGCGACTATGCGTCATCCCGTTGGAGCGAGTACCTGATACGTCTCCAACGTATCTATAATTTCTGATGTTCCATGCTAGTTTTATGACAATACCTACATGTTTTGTTCACACGTTATGATGTTTTGATGCATTTTCCGGCACTAACCTACTAACAAGATGCTGAAGCGCCAGTTCCTGTTTTCTGCTGTTTTTGGTTTCAGAAATCCTACACAGGAAATATTCTCGGAATTGGACGAAACAAAAGCCCACGGTCTTATTTTTCCACGGAGCTTCCAGAAGACCGAAGAGGAGACGGAGAGGGGCCACGAGGCGCCCTAACCATAGGGCGGCGCGACCAAGGAGGGGCCCGCGCCACCCTATGGTGTGGGGCCCTCGAGCCTCCTCCGAGGCTGCCCTTTCGCCTATAAAGTCTCCCCGTCGCGAAAACCCTAAATAAATAAGCCACGGGACGAGAAAAGTTACGCAGCCGCCGCCATCGCGAAGACAAGTTTCGGGGGACAGAAGTCTCTGTTCCGGCATGCCG
Source organism: Lolium rigidum (assembly GCF_022539505.1). Lineage (NCBI taxonomy): Eukaryota > Viridiplantae > Streptophyta > Magnoliopsida > Poales > Poaceae > Lolium > Lolium rigidum. The sequence goes on from NC_061514.1 coordinate 338,574,278, forward strand.
CCGGGACGGGGAATTGCCCCCGGAGCCATCTCCATCGACACCACCGCCATCTTCATCGCCGTTGCTATCTCCCATGATGAGGAGGGAGTATTTCTCCCCCGAGGCTGAGGGCTCTACCGGTAGCTATGTGGTTAATCTCTCTCTCATGTACCTCAATACAATGATCTCATGAGCTGCCTTACATGATTGAGATCCGTATGATGAGCTTTGTATCACTATTAATCTATGTGCTACTCTAGTGATGTTATTAAAGTAGTCTATTTCTCCTCCATGATGTAAAGGTGACAGTGTGTGCATCATGTAGTACTTGGCGTAGGTTATGATTGTAATCTCTTGTAGATTATGGAGTTAACTATTACTATGATAGTATTGATGTGATCTATTCCCCCTTTCATAGATATTGGTGACAGTGTGTATGCTATGTTAGTACTCGGTCTAAATTGCAACGGCCTATTATGCACTCTAGAGGTTACTTTAATATGAACTCCGAATGTTGTGGAGCTTGTTTACTCCGGCTTGAAGGAGCTCTTGTAGCCCTACACAATGAATGGTGTTTGTTATCCAACAAGAGAGTGTTTGAAAGTAGCACAAGTGAGGAGAAGTTATTTATTTATTATGTGATCAATGTTGAGAGTGTCCACTAGTGAAAGTAGGATCCCTAGGCCTTGTTTCTAAGCATTGAAACACCGTTTCCAACAAGTTCTGTTACATGTTTGCTTGCTGCCATATTTATTTCAGATTGTTATTACCACTCATATTCATCCATATTACTTGTATTTCACTATCTCTTCGCCGAACTAGTGCACCTATACATCTGACAAGTGTATTAGGTGTGTTGGGGACACAAGAGACTTCTTGTATCTTAATTGCAGGGTTGCTTGAGAGGAATATCTTTGACCTCTACCTCCCTGAGTTCGATAAACCTTGGGTGATTCACTTAAGGGAAACTTGCTGCTGTTCTACAAACCTCTGCTCTTGGAGGCCCAACACTGTCTACAAGAATAGAAGCACACGCAGACATCAAGCTATTTTCACGGCGCCGTTGCCGGGAGGTAACGTAAAAGGTATTCACATCCTCCGACTACTAAGCTATTTCCTAGCACTGTTGCCGGTGTGTGAGTGCTCGAAGCTATCTCCTTTAGATTCTGCAATTTTATCTTTTTGTCTCTTGTTTTTATTTTCACTAGTTAGGCATAATGGAAAACAACAAAAAATTTGGTGAGCTTTTTAATATTTTTCCTGAGTTAGAATTGTTTGATGCGAAAATTAAAAAACCTATGGAACCTTATTTGCATGCTAGTAGCAATGTTATTAGTATGAACGCAATTACTGCTAATGCTATGGAAAATTCTAAGCTTGGGGAAGCTAGTTTTTATGATCCTTTTAGCTTCCCAGTTTTAGGGGAGAAAATTTGCTCTGATAATAGTTTATCTCCCATATGCGATAACTCTAATGATGCTTGTGATATTTTAAATCCACCTACTGAAAATATTCCTTTCAAGATACCTATGAAAATTATTGAACGTGTTATGGATAACCGCTATGAAGGGGATGGAACTGTCCATCCTGGAGATCATTTACTGTTTTTACATGAATTATTCGGGTTATTCAAGTGTGCAGGTATTTGTATGGATGAAGTTAGGAAGAAATTATTCTCTATGTCGCTGTCTGGTAAAGCGGCGCATTGGTATAAACTGCTGAAGGATGGGCATTCTCTTGATTGGAAGGATATCGTGCCTCTATTTTATTGTAAATTCTATCCTCCAAGTGAAATTCACAAAGAGCGAAACCGCATATATAATTTATGGCCTCATGGTGGAGAGAGTATTGCCCAAGCATGGGAGAGATTGAAGTCCTTAATGCTCAAATGACCCATTCATGAGCTTCCTGGTAATGTTACCATTCATAATTTCTATGCAAGACTTTCTTTTCAGGATAAAACCTTGCTGGATACTGCTTGTTCTAGATCATTCACGTGCAACAAAGAAAAGTTTAAATGGGACCTTCTTGATCGGATTCAGGAGAATACTGAAGGATGGGAGAATGACAAAGGTAGAGAGTCAGGTATAAATTATGATTATGAATGCATTGAAACTTTTATGGATACTGATAAATTTCGAAATATGAGTGCTACTTATGGTCTTGACTCTCAATTTATTGCAAATTTTTATAAAGCTTTTGCCTCTCATTTTGAATTGCCTAGGAAGAATTTTGATAAGTATCATGAACCTTTTAAAGACACTTGCATGAAGGATGAAACTGTTATTAATGATTGCAATGAACATGTTCAAACTTCTGAAATGCTATTTCCTATAAGCATGTTAATTTTTGTGGAGTTCATAAACCTTGTGAAAAGAATAAAATTGAAGAAGAATATTGTATCCATCATAGGAATGAAAAAACTAGAAAGTGGTCTAGGGCTCTAGATGATCTTGGTAAAAAAGTTTGTGCCCTCTATCCTTTTATTTGTGAACTTTGCCATAGAGTGGGTCATTTTAATTTTCAATGCTCCTCCAATGATAATTCAAACCTCATGAGTGCTGCAAATTTGTATTGTGATAACATGATCACTGATAATCAGGATGATGAACTTACTTTATTTTTGGAGTGTGAAGAGTTATTGAGAAAAACTTCTTTGGTGGATATGAGTGCTCTTGATATTAATAGTGTCCTGCATGGGTGTCTTTCTTATTGCATTGATAATTGCCACACAAATACTTACATACAAAAATATTTTAGAATATGACACTTTGCCAAAATATGATAGGACCGCTGTGTGTTTGAAACTTATTAATGAAAAGGAGGAATCCTCCCAAATTGCTTCTATTGTTTCTGGAAATAAATCAGGTTATGTGGATAAGCCTCCCTTCAAGCCTCTTCCTCCTAAAGAAGGGAACGAGGAGAAGGAAAAGAAGAAGAAGAAGAAGAAGAAGGGAATGAACAAGAGGAAGAAGAGGGGGAATAAGAAGAAAGAGGTAACGACATATCCCCGCGTGTATGAGATAACGATAGGTAACCGTAAGTATGTTGCTCCTAATGATTATTATGATAATGAATCTGAGTACAATGATCTTCCTATGCCCTTTACCCATATTAGTGATCATGATTTGCAAGAGCACACTACCTTTGATTTTGGAAATCTCTTTGGTACCGATTATGAAAGTAATGATGTTAGCACTATTCATGTTCCCTCAAACATTGATATTGAAAGCTCTAAGCTTGGGGATGTTGTGCTTGAAGATCCTACATTTGAGACCTTTACTTTTAGTTAAAATGATGATATTATATATTCTGGTTTAGATAATCATTATAGAGATGGATATGACACATGTTATAATTATCCTTATGAAACTTGTCATAGTTATGATGGGATTGCCAAAAACCATTCCCTTAGTATGCAACTTGTTTACCATGTTCAAATTCTTGATAATGATCCTGCTCCAATTACTGTTAATGAGAAGAGTTTTTCTTATGCCAAAAATAATGATACTTTTATGCGTATGAACCATGATAAGAATGTTTTAAGTGATGGTTATATTGTGGATTTCATCAATGATGCTACTGAAAGTTATTATGAGAGAGGGAAACATGGTTATATGCATCTTAACAATATTAAGTTTCCCCTCTTTATGTTGATAATCTTGAAGTTGAACTTGTGCTGCCTTTTTATGCTTGTTGCTATGTGCTTTCAGTACTTGTTCCCTTACAAGATTCCTTTTCATAGGAAGTGGGTTAGGCTTAAATGTGTTTTGAATTTGCTTCTTGATGCTCCTTTTGCTTCATTTTCTATTTTCATGAGAGCATCATTAAAATTACTGAGCCCATCTTAATGGCTATAAAGAAAGCACTTCTTAGGAGATAACTCATGTTGTTTTTATTTTATTTTTAGTACTGTTTTGTTGAGTCTTGGAAGTTGGTACTACTGTAGCAACCTCTCCTTATCATGTTATTGTGCCAAGTAAAGTCTCTGATAGAAGGTTGATACTAGATTTGGATTTCTGCGCAGAAACAGATTTGCTGTCTGTCACGAATTCGTGTCCTTCTCTCTGTAGAAGAATCAAAAAAATCTGCCAATTTTCATGCGTGATCTTCAGATATGTACGCAACTTTCATTAGTTTTGAGTTTTTCCATTTGAGCAAGTTAAGTGCCTCAGAAATATTCGTCTTTAAGGACTGTTCTGTTTTGACAGATTCTGCCTTTTATTTCGCATTGCCTCTTTTACTGTGTTTGATTGGATTTCTTTGCTCCAATAAATTGCAGTAGCCTTGGGTAATGTCCAGAAGTGTTAAGAATGATTGTGTCCTCTCTGAACATGTGAATTTTGATTATGCACTAACCCTCTAATGAGTTTGCTTTAAGTTTGGTGTGGAGGAAGTTTTCAAGGGTCAACAGAAGAGGATGATATAATATGATCAAGAAGAGTGAAAAGTCTAAGCTTGGGGATGCCCCGGTGGTTCATCCCTGCATATTTCAATAAGACTCAAGCATCTAAGCTTGGGGATGCCCAAGTCATCCCCTTCTTTATCGACAACTTATCAGGTCACTTCTAGTGAAACTATATTTTTTATTCCGTCACATCTTATGTACTTTACTTGGAGCGTCTGTGTGCTTTTATTTTCATTTTGTTATTTTCATTCTCTTAATAAATCGGATCCTACCATGATTGTGTGGGAGAGAGACACGCTCCGCTTATTCATTTGAACACTTTTGTTCTTAGTTTTGCTTTAATGTTCATGGCGAGGGCTGAAAACTGCTTCGTTGATTGCTATTTGGTTGGAATCAGAAAATGCTTCATATGGTCTTGAATAATTTTATACTTGGTAATTGTTTTGAGCTCTCATAGATCATGTTTAAGCTCTTGCATCATGTAGTTTAAATCTATTAGTGGAGAACTACTGTAGAGCTTGTTGAAATTTGGTTTGCATGATTGATCTCTCTAAGGTCTAGATATTTTCTGGTAAAAGTGTTTGAACAACAAGGAAGACAGTGTAGAGTCTTATAATGCTTGCAATATGTTCTTGTGTAAGTTTTTGTTGTACCTGTTCATACTTGTGTTTGCTTCAAACAACCTTGCTAGCCAAAGCCTTGTACTGAGAGGAAATGCTTCTCGTGCATCCAAACACCTTGAGCCAAAACCCATGTCATTTGTGTCCACCATAACTACCTATATGTGGTATTTTTCTGCCATTCCAAAGTAAATTGCTTGCGTGCTACCTTTAAAATTTCATTCCTTTGTCTTTACAATAAATAGCTCATGGGAAAATAGCTTAAAAACTATTGTGGTGATGAATATGTTGCTATGTATCTTAGTTCTTATAAGTTGCTTGTTGAGCGGTAACCATGTTTCTGGGGACGCCATCAACTTTTTACACCTTTGTTGAATATCATGTGAGTTGCTATGCATGTTCGTCTTGTCCGAAGTAAGGGTGATTTATCATGATTAAATGGTTTGAGTATGCATATTGTTAGAGAAGAACATTGGGCCGCTAACCAAAGCCATGTATCATGGTGGAAGTTTTCAGTTTGGACATTAATCCTCAATCTCTTGTGAGAATATTATCTGTTGTTGAATGCTTATGCATTAAAGAGGAGCCCATTATCTATTTTCTATGTTGTCCCGGTATGGATGTCCTTAGTTGAGATCTATCAAAAATGAGAAATCAAATGCGATTTATCTCCTTGGACCTTTGTACAGGCGGCATAGAGGTACCCCTTTGTGACACTTGGTTGAAACATATGTTATGCAATGATAATCTATGTAAATCAAAGCTAATTAGGACAAGGTGCGGGCACTATTGGTATTCGATGCATGAGGCTTGCAACTTGTAGGAAGTTTTATGCATAACACATATGAATTATTACTACCGTTGACAAAATTGTTTCTATGTTTTCAAAATAAAAAGCTCTAGCACATGAGTAATCCATGCTTCCCTCTGCGAAGGGCCTTTCTTTTACTTTATGTTGAGTCAGCTTACCTACTTCCTTCTATCTTAGAAGCAAACACTTGTGTCAACTGTGTGCATTGATTCCTACATACTTGCTTATTTGCACTCATCATATTACTTTATGTTGACAATTATCCATGAGATATACATGTTGAAGTTGAAAGCAACTGCTGAAACTTATATCTTCCTTTGTGTTGCTTCAAAACTTTCTACTAAGAATTTATTGCTTTATGAGTTAACTCCTATGCAAGTCTTATTGATGCTTGTCTTGAAAGTACTATTCATGAAAAGTCTTTGCTATATGATTCAATTGTTTAGTCATTGTCTTTACCATTCCTTCGAATCACTTCATTCATCTCATATGATTTACAATAGTATTGATCAAGATTATGATAGTAGCATGTCACTTCAGAAATTATCTTTGTTATCGTTTACCTACTCGAGGGCGAGTAGGAACTAAGCTTGGGGATGCTTGATACGTCTCCAACGTATCTATAATTTCTGATGTTCCATGCTAGTTTTATGACAATACCTACAAGTTTTATATGCACTTTATATCATATTATGACATTTATTGGACTAACCTATTAACAAGATGCCATAGTGCCAGTTTCTGTTTATTATGTCTGTTTATTGCAGAAAAGGACCAAAAACCAAAATGCTCGGAAAAATCCAGAAAAATCACATAAATTCTATTCCGCCAGAATACTCACGGAGCCAGAAGGGCCAGGCCAGAGGAGGCCCAGGGCCTCCTCCCCATCAGCCGGCGCGGCTAGGAGGGAGGCCGCCCCACCCTATGGTGTGGGCCCCTCGAGACTCCACCGACATCGCCTTTTCGCCTATATAATCTCTCGTGACGTGAAAACCCTACAACGATTGACGAAACTCCAGAAAGACTCCAGGGACGCCGCCGCCATCGCGAAACTCCGTTTCTGGGGGACGAGAGTCTCCTGTTCCGGCATGCCGCCGGGACGGGGAATTGCCCCTGGAGCCATCTCCATCGACGCCACCACCATCTTCATTGCCGTTGCTGTCTCCCATGATGAGGAGGGAGTAGTTCTCCCCCGAGGCTGAGGGCTCTACCGGTAGCTATGTGGTTAATCTGTCTCTCATGTACCTCAATACAATGATCTCATGAGCTGCCTTACATGATTGAGATCCATATGATGAGCTTTGTATCACTATTAATCTATGTGCTACTCTAGTGATGTTATTAAAGTAGTCTATTCCTCCTTCATGATGTAAAGGTGATAGTGTGTGCATCATGTAGTACTTGGCGTAGGTTATGATTGTAATCTCTTGTAGATTATGGAGTTAACTATTACTATGATAGTATTGATGTGATCTATTCCCCCTTTCATAGCTATTGGTGACAGTGTGTATGCTATGTTAGTACTCATTCTAAATTGCAACGGTCTATTATGCACTCTAGAGGTTACTCTAATATGAACTCCGAATGTTGTGGAGCTTGTTTACTCCGGCTTGAGGGAGCTCTTGTAGCCCTACACAATGAATGGTGTTTGTTATCCAACAAGAGAGTGTTTGAAAGTAGCACAAGTGAGGAGAAGTTATTTATTTATTATGTGATCAATGTTGAGAGTGTCCAATAGTGAAAGTAGGATCCCTAGGCCTTGTTTCTAAGCATTGAAACACCGTTTCCAACAAGTTCTGTTACATGTTTGCTTGCTGCCATATTTATTTCAGATTGTTATTACCACTCATATTCATCCATATTACTTGTATTTCACTATATCTTCTCCGAACTAGTGCACCTATACATCTGACAAGTGTATTAGGTGTGTTGGAGACAGAAGAGACTTCTTGTATCTTAATTGCAGGGTTGCTTGAGAGGAATATCTTTGACCTCTACCTCCCTGAGTTCGATAAACCTTGGGTGATTCACTTAAGGGAAACTTGCTGCTGTTCTACAAACGTCTGCTCTTGGAGGCCCAACACTGTCTACAAGAATAGAAGCACACGTAAACATCAGTACCAGACGCGTTCTCGGCACACAGATGCAAACGGTCGCTCAGCGACCTAGATGCTCTAAAAATTCTGGGATTCGATCTGTTACGACACCTACTATATCCAGTCTCCACTCCAACTCAAGCACGAGACGGTATAAGCTCTGGGCCGGGAGCAAATGAGACCGAAGACGATTTGGCTAGCCAGAACATACGACGTACGACCGGTTGACCTGAAAACTTCACGACGTATGTACCAACGGATCCCAATTTAATAGTGAAGATTTTATGCATAGATATTAAGTGTATCCCGGTTCTAGTTTCACATCGGGCCCAAAAAATCAGGATCGTCCCTATAATAGTTTATAACACTATGATCATGTGTTACTAGCACACAATTTTGTTACACACTCTGGTTAACACATATTTTTGTGTTACTATCTTATTGTCTTGTATCATATCACCTCCCAAATATATTTATATGTTACTGCGTGGATATGTCTGTAACACAACTTTTTTTTTTGAAACGGAGGCAAAAGCTTTGCCTCATCTATTAGTTAAGAAGAGAGTGCTCAGTTTTTAGGACAAAACCGAGCGAAAACCTACAACAACAGAGCCAAGAGCTCACCTACAAGAGAACAACATCAAAAGAAAACAACTTCTAAACCAACTAGAACTGACAACCCAAGAGCACAACGTTGCAAAGAAGACCCACTAAAAGAACATGACAACCTAAAAGGAGTCCAACAATTAATCAGCTTTGGGCCTCATATAGTTTGTAATACCGTCGGTCGTTGGCACACAAATTTCGTGCTACTATATAATTTTTCCTGTAACATATTTTACTATGTGACATGGGGATGACTTATCAGGTCCGCACGATTATCGTCCCTGGTATGGATCATGGAAGGAGCTCATGAAGCCCATAATAAAATAGAGGATCTGGAAGCACCCAAAGCCTGGGAACTAGATGTAAATAACAAGTACAGTCCCATCAAGTAGCAGACATTGACATAGGCTTATCTTTACACATGTAACCAACCCGGATTGTCCGGCCTCACATGTAAAGGCTGGGAGGAGTCAACGGGGAGAAGGCCAAAACAACTCGAAGCATACTCGTCGTAACCCTAGATTGATTCTAATAATCCGGCGACTTTATGTTTTCCATTAATAACATCGGACTTCCTTGTTTGTCTGATAAGCCAACAAAATCACTAGGTCACCTCTTTCCCTGAAAGCCAAGTCCATTACCATGTACATTGCCGAGGTTACCCCTCGTCACTATGTGTTACATGATTGTGTTACCAAAATCTCTTACCTGTTGTAGTGAGTCCACAAACAAACTACCGACCAGTCTACAACTACTCATTGGATGGTAATATAACAAAATAGCTATTTGATGCATGTAAATGCATATATGAACTTTGTAGTTTAATGATGCATATTCCCACATATTAGCACCTTATATAATGTTATATACATTCTTTATATTAATTTTTAGGGATTTACCAGTGATCTTCTCTATTTTTCTTATAACTCTGCGTAATAGAAATTTCCCATTTTATGTATTTTTATATGTCAAGGAACGTAAAAGGAGTCAGATGGACCAAGATTTTTTGAGGATTATTTTTACTCGAAGACAATCCTAGAGCACTAGGACCTTGGGAGGGGAGCCCGAAGGCCCAAAAGAGCGCATGTGGCACGGGCCCCACCTTGGCTCGTGCCACCCGTGCTCTTTTCTTCCTCGAGCATTGCGAGCCATCTGTTTTTCCTCTCAGACCCAAAGTCTTGACCTAAAAATGTATGTGGACCGTTAAGGCATTCTCGAGGGAGGCGGTTGCGAAAACACAAACACCAAAACAAATCCATATCCAACGAAGATTGGAAGGGGGCACACCGCCGGCACCACCACTGGGAGGATGTCTACCTTCTCCAACATCTCCACCATCATCACCTTGATAAAGAGGGAGTAGTCTACCTCTAGACTATGGGTTTATGGCGGCAACTTGATCTATTTCTCTCTTGTTCTATCATTGATTTAGTAGCATATAAGCTTCCCAACATGATTATGGTCATCTATGTAATTGCTATGCGGTGGATCTTTATTCTATGAGTTGATACTTGAGATTATAATTCTATTATGTGAAATACATATTAGTAGATGCATATTATATATGTACCTCATTCTTAAGTATTTGTTTTGATCCAACATGTATGAGAGGGCGTGTGTGGAGAAAAGTGTGTGTTAGATGGAGTAACATGCCGGTGGTGATTGGATAGTGACGAAAAATTCAAGATCCACTATGGTTTTTACCTTTGTTTTGTTACGTCACTAGGGATTAAGTAAGTACATGTGTTATAATTATCTAGTGACACCTTAGATAATCTTGTTTGTTGAAGGTAGCACATTTTTTATTCAACATCATGTCAAAGTACCAAAGGCTATACTCTGTTTGTTTTTAATTATAGATTGAAGGGAGTTTTCCCTTTCTAGTGGAGTATAAGAGAGATGTATTGCATCATGTCTAAAACTGAACGTGATACCCATATGAATGCTTATCATACACATAATTAAGTTTCATTAATATTACATTGCTTTTGAATTTTTTATGTCCATTACACCCTTGTGAGAGAGTAGACAAGTGAAACAATAAACCCCGGTCCATTTTTTTATTATGAGAAACAACTTTTCAACATTTTTACCATGTTTTATACTTTCTGCATTAATTAAAACCAAAAATACAAAACACTTTTACTACTATCAAACTCAAACAAAAACCCAAAAGGACCTTTATCTTATTTTACGTTGATTATTTACAAGTTTATTTTATTTTTATTAATACGAAACCTTGAGATTGACAACCACACGGTTGAGTTGACGACACAAGGCAAAAACTTTGTTTTGTAGGTTCCTTGAAGAGGAGAATCCAAAGACATCTCTCTTTCAATTTTCTGAGAGTTTGATATAAATCCTCGAGTCACCCTTGTGAAGAAAAGACACTTTCTATAACACTCGGCACTTGAAGTCCCAACGAGTTGGTATACGCAAATTTGTTTCCATCAAGAACATTTCCAACGCTGTTGCCTAGGAATTGCTACAGGTACATCACAACTACACCATCGTCAAGCTAAGAGCATACTACAAACTTCACTTCAAGTGCTAGAACATTTTATGGCGCAATCGTCGACAAATTTGTGCCAACACCTAAGCTTGGTGAGGTTGCACCACTGTGAGTTTTTCTTCTCCATTAGATTTACAAATCAATTTTCTTTTGTCTTGTTTTTGTATTTTATTTTTGCTTTTAGTCTTGTTTTTTCCTTCTTATATACACAAAACACATAAAAATTAGTGTAACTTTACTTTTCTTGCAGAGGGGAGATGTGAACAAAGACAAAGCTAAAATGGTAAACCCTATCCTAAATAACACATCAACTTTTAGGATTTTTTTTGGAGAAACATTAAAATATGTTTGGGTAAGGATAAACAAAATAGATATTGACTATCCTAACCCATGTGGAGTAGAACTAATGATCCTCTATTTTTACTATGGATTGGAACCATGGTACAAAAATGGTTTAGATATAGCTATATGAGAGAGTTTTTTTCCTATCATCACCAAAGAATCCATCATTAACAATGAAGAATCCTAGCGTGTTAGTGGTCTCCTACTACCCGCTTACGCCACCTCTGCACCATTCTCACCCTACGGCATGTGGAGTTGGGTGAGCTAGCTGTCCGCTCGGCCCAGTTCCTCGCCGCCTTCCCGGTCGCCAATGCCCTCGCCACCGCCGCGGCTCCCCGACTCCACGATGGAGGAGCTGCTTCATCCATCTCGCCAAGATTGCTGCAAGAATCGACACATGGAAGAGAAAATCAAGGCAAAAACGAAAAAGGGGAAAATGTAAAAAAGAGGAAAAGAAGAGATAGCTCTCCATCATATCGTGCAGAGGAAACAGACCCAAATAACCGGGGCACCATCACCAACGTCTCTCGCTGTTCCGTTGTGGGCATCGAGGAATTGAGGAGGGGCGGGAGCGGAGTGTGTGGGTGTGGCGGCTAGGGTTTCACCGGTGGTCTTCACCCCCAGATCAGGAGCAAGCGGCACCAGTGCTAGCCGCCGAGCAGGGACACGACAGACCAGCCGGCGAGGTCGTGAGGGGGTGCAGCCGACAGGCCACTCCACGGCCGCCGGCGACGACGACGGATGCTATGGCGGTCTGAGAGGGACACGAGGCCTCCGACCTCTGGATGGAGCATGCGAGCGGCAGCGTTTGGAGATTTTCCTTTTGGCCTGACCGATGGAAACTGGGGAGGAGGAAGCAGTGGACAACCATAGGTATTGGAGAGGAATATGCCTGGACTCTCCGACCTAATATGTCAGCACCGCTTTGACCGCGTTGTGTGGAAAGTAGAAGAGACCGGAAGACCGGCTATTAGAAAACGAAAGAAGGAAAAATAAAATCTGAGGACGTACCACGACGGGATACGAACCGGGAAACGCCGGTAATTTTAGAATTCACACGGAACGAAAAGATATAAAGCAAACTTGATCTATCAACCATCTACAGTGAAACATACGTACGCGTCAACCTCTAATTGGATAAAATGACCACGTCTACAGTATTCAAAACGCTGATGTTTCGGTAAACAGGTTCATCTTTTATATAGGTAATATTTTTTGGTACTCATGTTGGAAAAAGGAGAGATGCATAAGATATTAGAACTCTACTTACTTCTGCTAGGAAAAGAAATGAAAATTGTGCTACGAGACTACCCGATAAGGGGTATTTATAACATTTGGAACGTTTCTCTATAAACATTATACCACAAATAGAACAAAAGAGGTCTATCATTGCAAAAACTTGATACTTGTGAGAAAGAACTTACAAAGATGAAAAAAACAATTCTAGTTGGTGCAAGAAAGGTATTATGGAAAGGTAATATACTAAATGTTGGAGATATGCCCAAGAGGCAATAATATAAGTGTGTATTGTTATATCTTAATGTTTATGATAAATGTTTACATCCTATGCTATAGTTGTATTAACCGAAAACATTAATACTTGTATGTTTTGTAAACCCTAATAAGCCTCTTGTTAAACTAGCTTGTTGATTAATAGATGGCCATGGTTTCCTGATCATGAACATTGAATGTTATTAATAACAAGATCATATTATTAGGTGAATGATGTGATGGACATATACCCATAGTAAGCGTAGCATATGACCAAATCATTAAGTTCGTTGTGCTTCAAGCTTTAAGATACATAGTAACCTAATCATTCGACCATGAGATCATGTTAATCATCTACACCGGATGGATGCTTTGATGACACCAAACAATACTTCATAAATGGGTTGTTATAAAGGTGGCATTAAGTGTTTGGAAAGTATAGGGTTGAGGCACGTGGATCAAGAGTGAGATTTGTCCATCCAAATGATGGATAGATATACTCTGGGCCCTCTCGGTGGAATGACATTCAACTAGCTTGCAAGCATGTGACTGGCTCACAAGGGATATCATATCACAGTACGAGTAAAGAGTACTTATCGGTAACGAGGTTGAACTAGGTATGGAGATACCAACGATCAAACTTCGGATAAGTAAAATATCGCGAGACAAAGGGAATCAACATTTTATGTAAATGGTTCTTTCGATCAAGAAGTCATCGTTAAATATGTGGAAGCTATTATGGATCTTCAGGTCCCGCTATTAGTTATTGATCGGAGAAGAGTCTCGATCATGTCCGCATATTTCTCGAACCGTAGGGTGACACACTTAAGGTTTGATGTTGTTTTAAATAGATATGGAATATGGAATGGAGTTCGAATATTGTTCGGAGTCTCGGATGGGATCCGGGACATCACGAGGAGTTCCGAAATGGTCCGGAGAACACGATTCATATATAGGAAGTCACTTTCCAAGTTTGAAAATGATTCTGTGTATTTATGGAATGCACTAAAATGTTCTAGAAGCTTCCGGAATAAATCACTATGGAAGGTGGAGTCCCGGATGGACTCCACCAACCCTAGCCGGCCAACCAAGAGGGAAGATGGACTCCATGGTGGACTCCACCACCTTGGCCGACCAAGGTACAAGGAAAGGGAGCAATCCCAATCCACCTATGTTTCCCCATTATGGCAGTTTTTGGAGTTGGACTTCAAAGGGGTTCTGGGGCAACCCTAGGGGGTTCCACTTATATAAAGAGAGGGAGAGAGGAGAGGGCAGCACACACTTGGCCGCACCACCCAAGGGGAACCAAGGCCGGCGCCCAAGAGCCCCCTCTCCCAGACCCTAGCTACTCCCTCCTCTTAATTCTCCCGCGGTGCTTACGGAGAAGCGCTGGCGGAGATCTCCACCACCACCGTCACCACGCCGTCATGCTGGTGGGATTCCAAGGAGGATCTACTACATCTGCTGCCCGCTGGAACGGGGATAAGGACATCGTCATCAACACCGTACGTGTGACCGATTGCGGAGGTGCTGCCCGATTGTGGCACCGTCAAGATCTTCTACGCGCTTTTGAAAGAGGCAAGTGATCGACTACATCCACCACGCTACGTGACGACGCATGTCTGCTCGTCTTCGATCGGCGGCCGCGACGTCTTCGAGAGAGGAGTTTGGAACTAGAACATAGTGGCCCTCGCGCGCGCATTTTATATTTTCGGGCCTTTAGTCGTGGTTGGTGACACAAACCGCGACTAAAGTGTTTTTCGCTGGCTTTTGGTTCCTGCGCGGAAAAGGCTTTAGTCGCGGTTGCTCTCACCAACCGCCAACCGCGACTAAAGCCTTTGTTTCAAATGAATTCATCTAAACTAATTCATTTCAGAAATATTCATAACTAAGTCATTTTAAATCAGAAAAATACAAATAATAAATCAAAATATTTAGAAAAATAAAATCTGAACTAATTCATTTCAAATAATATATCAAACTGTACAAAAAAATTTATAACTAAGTCATTTTAAATCAAAAAATAGAAATAATATATCAATATTCAAAAAATAAAATATAAACTAATTTATTTCAAATAATATATCAAATTGTTCAGAAAAATTCATAACTAATTCATTTCAAATCAAAAAAGTACAAATAATATATCAAAATATTCTGAAAAATAAATCTGAACTAATTCAATTCAAATAATATATCAAACTGTTCAGAAAAGTTCATAACTAATTGTTATCACCAGATTTTGGCCAAATCAGGAGATGGGCCGTAAGTGAAGATGGGCTTGAAAGATACACGTGTGGAGCATCTTTGAAGCGGCTTTGCACGAAGAGTTTGGGCTAGATTGCCCATGTATCTGTAAATATAGTAGATCGTATTTAGTTTAGATTAAAAGATAGAATTTAACTCGTGCACGGTTAGGTGCACGTCCAAATTAGAAAGTCCCTTGGACTATAAATATGTATCTAGGGTTATCGGAAAAGGAGGACAATCACGTTCACAACAAACACAAATCAGGCGCATCGCCACCCCTTCTTTCGAGGGTTTCTCCCGGACAAGCATCATGCTGCCTAGATCGCATCTTGCGATCTAGGCAGCACACGTTTATTCGTTTACCTGGTGTTGCTCGTACTGAAGTGTTGTTGATGGCGAGTAGCACTACTTATCGTAGATGTCTTGGGGCTTGCATAGATGCTTTTCTTACGCATATCTGCTTAGCTGTGCCGTCCCTCGATATCTAGCTGCCCTTACACCTATCCAGGTGTAAGGGCAGCATCTTGCTTGTTCGTTACTTAGTAGATCCGATCTGTTATAGTTGCTCCTTGTTCCTCAAGGATTAGTTTAATATCTGCATGATTAGGCCTTATGCTGGGGTTGGACGATCCGGTAGTGCATTATGTGTTGTTTGCTGTTCCTATAAGGGATCTTCCGGGAATTGACTTAAACGTTGGTTTTTAGGCCTCTTATAGGGGTAGTTTTCACCATCTTTCGTATCTGCTAGGCCCAACTACGCGTAGGATGTTCCGGTTATGCGGTGAAAACCCTAAACTGTCGTAGATTGGTTTAGCTTTGTTTTGATCAAGCAGGATCCCCATGTCATTGAAAATCCAACGTGAACCATGGGGCGATCGGCTCTTTGAGCCGATCTACAGGGCAACCTGAGAGCCGATAGGGCTCGTATTTAATGTTTACGTGTCTGCCATGCAGAGAACTAATCGAAGCAATCCAACACCTTCCTGGCCAGGTATAGGTCAGGTGGCACGCCCTCGCAACCGCCAGGACGTGTGCCGGAGCATTTGCGGGACGACGTCGAGGGACCAGGGCCCACTGCAGCCTTGGAAGCCTCCCGGCTCTTCGTGTTGCTTAACCACTGCTCGCCGGTGGGTTTTGGCAGGCAACAAATTCTGGCACGGCCGGTGGGACATCGGGACAATCTTCCGTAGCAACCACGTCGACATCTGCATCTGAGATGGCGGGAGAACCGGTCAAGTACGAAGATCTGCCTCCTGAGCATAAGAAGAAATACGATGATCTCAAGGCCATCTTGGAAGCTGATCTCATCGGCGCTTTTGAGAAAACCCGTTCACACGGGATCAAGTTCAAAGGGTTCCAGCCCGAAGGCGCGCTAGATGGACTAGATCTATCTCTCCCTTCGGACGAACGTACCAGAGCCCTGCGACAGGAAGTCAACTATGCCGTTGCTCACTCTCTTCATCGGCATTCTGAGAGCTTGGTGAACACTCTGGAGCGTGTTGCGCTCAATGTGGTGCAAGAAGTCATGAAGCACAAGTACTCTCCGTCAGGACCTGCTCTAGGAACTCATCAATGAGAGATACCGCTCTATACCAGGCTGCCACTGCCATACACGACGGTAGCTCCACAACAACAAGGTTCACCGGCGTACGTTGTCTACAAGGTTGGAGGTGATCCGGGCGATTACAAATTCCTGTACGAGCCGCCCAAGGAGATTCCACATGGATACGTGTGCACATACGTGCCGGACTGCAACGACTGGATGACCCAAGTTACAGTAGGAAGGACTGCCACGGCAGGAGGGATCGGCCGGAACAGGAGTAGTTGCCGGAGCAGAAGCGGTCTCAAGCAGATGCTGAGAAGCAGGCGTGGTTAGCCAAATATACCACCGCTACAAGTCATGCACGCTCAACTTCTGCAGCTCCTACGGTGGATGAGATCACCGCAATCATGAGAGACCAGTTCGGCATCCTTCCGAAGAAGAGAATGATCGGCTATTCCAAGCCGTATCCCAACGACTACGACCTGATCCCGCTGCCACCTAAGTATCGGCTCCCTGACTTCACAAAATTTAGTGGATCAGAAGGAACCAGCTCAATCGAGCACGTGAGCCGATACTTGGCACAGTTGGGCATGGTCTCAGCTTCAGACGAGCTACGTGTGAGGTTCTTCTCACAGTCTCTCACGGGTCCAGCCTTTGGGTGGTACACCTCGTTGCTACCAGACTCGGTTCGGACGTGGAAGCAGCTGGAAGAGCAGTTCCATGTACAATACCATTCAGAGGCTACTGAAGCTAGCCTTGTCGATCTGACCCAAGTTCGGCAGAGACGAGGAGAGACGGTATCTGAGTACATCCGAGAGGTTCAGGACCGTCGGGAACCGATGTTATTCGGTTCGCCTATCCGAGAAGGAAGCGATCGAGCTGGCGATAGCGGGATTATCGGCGCCGCTCGTGGGTGTGACCTTCCAAGCAGAGTACAATTCACTGGCGCATATGGTTCAGAAATTGACATTGTATGAACAGCGCCACCCAGAATTGTACCAGGACAAGTTCAAGCGCGTCGCCCTGATCGAGATGGAAGAAGATGAAGATTCTGCAGGAGATCAGGAGGTCGCTGTAGCTGAATGGACTCGGGGGCAAAGCCCGTGTCCTGCAAGTGGGTGAAACAACCAGGGCCTGCGAAAGGGTTTGACTTTGATTTGAGCAAAACGGAGCAAATTTTTGATTTGCTGCTGAAGGAAAAACAGCTGAAGTTACCCGAAGGCCACAAAATCCCCACGCCACAAGAGATGAACGGCAGGCCATACTGCAAATGGCATCACACGTTCACCCATGCCACCAACGACTGCAAAGTCTTGCGCGGACAGATTCAGATGGCGATAGAACAAGGCCGATTACTCTTCGGTCAGTTTGCCATGAGAGTTGACACGCAGCCGTTTCCGGAGGTCAACATGGTGGATCTCAGCCATTGCATAAGACGCGAGCCAGGTTTCTCTTTTGATATCAACATGGCAGGGCTTGCAGATCGCCATGGCGAGGATAAGCCCGAGAGCAGTCGCTCTCGCGGCAAAGATAAGAAGGAGGCCGATCCACGCGACCGGCCCCAGCATGATGACAGACGGTATTTGACTGAGGAAGAGGTGATAAGCGTGCGGTATCAACGACCACTTTCCGCGCACCTCCTTAACAAATACGGACAGCAGTACGACCGACGTCGCCGCTACGACGTAGATGATGATAGATATCGTCGGTCTGATGCAGACAACAGGAAATACCGTCGATACGAAGGGTATGAGCGTCACGCCAGAGGAAGGTCAAGGGAGCAAGAGGACATGGATAGGCATTGGAACTGTCCATTCTTCAAACACTGCTGGGACTCAGGAATGAGCCGATTGCCTACAATCGAGAACTACCCAGAATGTAAACAGAAGAGGAAGGGAACGAATGAAGTTTCACTGTTCAATCGTCTAGGACCTCTCCCACCTCAAAACAAACGAGCTGAGTCATCCCAAGATGAAGACTTCGAGGAGTCAGAGGAAGAAGATAGATATCACCGACCAAGGTGGTGTCATGATGGACTCAGCCACTCCCAAAAGCGCAGAGTGCAACGGCTACGAAACTTGGAGGAAGCCGAGGCGTAGTACCTGTACACGTTGAGGAAAGCACGGCCCGATCTGGCCGTGAAAATTCAGCAAACATCGGAGACAGAAGCTCGCCCACCAAAGAAAGTGTGGCGACCCAAGCAGACGAAAGCCGATGCAGGGACATCGGCTGATACAAACATGGTGTTCGTTCTCCCATCAGAGTTTTGTGCTCCAAGAGAGGAGGAAGCATCAGTGGCACAGTTTGATTGCGGGCCACGACCAGTTATCTTTGAAAAGCCACGAGAGAAGAGCTATAGGCATCTGAAGGCCCTATACCTGAAAGGTTATATCAATGGGCAGCCTATCAGCAAGATGCTGGTTGATACGGGAGCAGCAGTCAACATAATGCCGTACTCCATGTTACGACGTTTGGGACGTTCTACGGAAGATCTGATCAAGACCAACGTCACGCTAAGCGATTTCAACGGCCAACCGTCAGAAGCCAAGGGTGTGCTGAACGTGGATTTAACTGTCGGCCGAAAGACCATCCCTACGTCCTTCTTCATCGTCGACAGCAAGAGCACTTACGCTGTCCTACTAGGAAGGGATTGGATCCATGCTAACTGTTGCATTCCATCCACAATGCATCAGTGCATCATACAATGGGATGGAGATGAGGTGGAGGTTGTTCATGCAGACGATTCGATCGATATCTCTTTGGCTGCCATGAACATCTGGGAAGCAAATGACCAAGAGCCGCTCTCTGGAATCAATCTAGACGGCTGTGAGCGCATCAAAGCTACAAAAAATGGGGTGAGGCTGGTCTTATCCACTGGCCTCACAGAGTAGCAAGATCCGAGTCTATGGACGAATGTGGCGAGGCCGATCCCTGTGATCGGCCCCAAAAAATAAGAAACAAGGATCTCACTTCAAGCATGCCACGTCGTCGTAGCAGAAAACCAAGAAGTTGTAAACCCTCGTTAAACATTGCAATGGAAAAGGAGGCCGATTCTAGCAATCGGCCACAAATAGTCTCAACATGCCTTCTGCCTGTGTTCATCGTTGATTTAGCAGGCGATGGGAAGCTGGGGTTTACAGCTGCTGATGGACTAGAAGAGATCGAAATTGGTCCTGGGGATAAGCCATGACCAACATTTATCAACAAATAGTTGGATTACCAACTGCAAGGGGAGCCGATTCCAGGAATCGGCTAAAACTATTCCCACCACCCGTGTTTACTGATGTGCTATTTCGCATGGTGAGTGGCGAAACAAGCTTGAATTGGCTGAAAAGCCGATATCTTCAATCACTTGAAGGATTCGGCTCGGTGGGCATACACACAGAGAAGGTACAAGGCCACGAAGTATGTACCCAGGGGAAGCCGATTCATGAGATCGATCGGCTAAAAATCGAAAATACAAAAATTTTCAGCACAGCCGATGCTTGGACATCGACTTGAGAACCTCTTTAGGGTCGAGCGACACTATAGCAAGCCCGAGAGATCACAGCCTTAACAGACAATAAGGGCAGCACAAGCATGCAGATCGGAGGAAGGGCGAGCCAATTGGAGTAGTAAATCACAAGAATTGAGCTAGGAAGAATTGGAGAGCCATTGCATGTGAAGCTTCTTGGTTCAAGGAAGGGGTTTGCTAATCTTCCAAGCCCTCTTGGTGCATCGACTCCTTGGGCGTAAGCTTTCCTATCTTGTTTTGATGGGAGTTGAGGGCTGACCTGTTCTTGAAAGCCGATGGTGATACATCTGGCTAGTTTTATGGTTGTGGCGTCCACAGAGGTACCCAAGCTGGAGCTTCGTCGGCTGGATTGCATGTTCTCGCTGATGTTATCTTCAGTATCCCTTTTCGAGCCGGCACAGGGTTCTTGCCCTTCAAAGTTTTCCTGGCAGCCACCTTCTTCGTTACTATTCTCGCCTTGACTGAGGCTCGGGGGGCACTGGCCTTGAAGATCTGTGACCAGGTTTCGTGGTCCTGTCTGAGGTAGTCATACCGGCGGCGAGGAAGCAGGGACGGATCATGAGTAAAACTGCCAGGTGTTGTCGTCATCGGCAAGGTGGTCTAACCTGAGGGAAGCCATATTTTTAAAATTTTCAAGCTCCTGACAAGGAAGGTTCTGAACCATTCTGATACTTCCTTGGGTTCGGTTTGATGCCTGGAAGATTGTGCAAGGTTGCCCTAGTGATTTGGAGTGGTTAAGGATTGCCGTTTAAAGATCGGAATTGGGACAAGGATCGCAGGGCATTATTTGAGGGATAACTGGATTAACCTGTCTCGCAATTCATTCAGAAGGATTGATGCGTTGCCGTTGTCTCATTAAAGCATTGACCACCTTTGACAATCAGAAAGTGGCAAGAGGTGAAATCGGATGATTGGAAATTGAATCGGAAGAACATCTTCATCTTCATTGATTAAAAAAGGTGATTTCTTACAAAGAGAAGCGATTTCTCAAAGGGAACTGGTTACTATTGTTAATCTTATGCTAGTAAGTCCCTACTCTAAGGGCTGTTGCCGTCTTCACCGTCGCTGGGGTAGCTGCCGTCATCGTTGCTGTCGATGATTTCCTCGTCGCTACTACTGTAACCTTCAGCGGAGGCTTCTTCCTCTTCGTCATCGTTGTCCTCATCTGACCAAGCCCAGCCATGGATGCGCTTTGGCGGCGGTTCGTCGGAGGAGGTGTCGTCCTCCGGTTCTTGCTTCGTGTCGGCGGAGACGTCTTCGTCTTCATCGTCTTCTTCTACTTCTTTGGTAGAGGAGGTGAATTTGCCCCGGAAGGTCGGGTCGTTGCTGTCGCTCTCCGCCTCCAGTTCTCCGTCGATCAAGAACTGCAGGTCATCTTCCCCGTCAGTCAGGGGCATGTCGCCATCTGACCAGACGAGGTCCTCGGGTCGGCCCTCTGGCACGAAGTCGAAGTCAAACTCCTGCTCATCCCAATGCTCGGGAGCGCGCTGATTGTACGCTTCCATCTGATTGACTTCCGGCTCTACTTTGCTCGAGGAAGAGGATTGGGAGGAGGAAGAGGAAGACATGGCTACAGAGGAAGAGGGTTTTTGGCTGACGGCTGGTTTGGAGCAAGGGGATGAAGAGGTGAACGGTTCGATGCGGTTAAATAAAAGTAGATATACTGGAGATTCAATGCTCGAACAGTTTCCGAGGATGTGGTGCCAAAACTGTCAAATCGTGCAGAGAAGTTGAGAAGGCAAGGCGTCATGATGAAGAATACTGCGACGGTTCTGCTCTGCCACGACATGACCCCTCGAAGGAAAAACAGAGTGGTTTTGAAATTATCATTACCAAAACCAGGGGGGCATGTGTTATCACCAGATTTTGGCCAAATCAGGAGATGGGCCGTAAGTGAAGATGGGCTTGAAAGATACACGCGTGGAGCATCTTTGAAGCGGCCTTGCACGAAGAGTTTGGGCTAGATTGCCCATGTATCTGTAAATATAGTAGATCGTATTTAGTTTAGATTAAAAGATAGAGTTTAACTCGTGCACGGTTAGGTGCACGTCCAAATTAGAAAGTCCCTTGGACTATAAATATGTATCTAGGGTTATCGGAAAAGGAGGACAATCACGTTCACAACAAACACAAATCAGGCGCATCGCCACCCCTTCTTTCGAGGGTTTCTCCCGGACAAGCATCATGCTGCCTAGATCGCATCTTGCGATCTAGGCAGCACACGTTTATTCGTTTACCTTGTGTTGCTTGTGCTGAAGCGTTGTTGATGGCGAGTAGCACTACTTATCGTAGATGTCTTGGGGCTTGCATAGATGCTTATCTTACGCATATCTGCTTAGCTGTGCCGTCCCTCGATATCTAGCTGCCCTTACACCTATCCAGGTGTAAGGGCAGCATCTTGCTTGTTCGTTAATTAGTAGATCCGATCTGTTATAGTTGCTCCTTGTTCCTCAAGGATTAGTTTAATATCTGCATGATTAGGCCTTATGCTGGGGTTGGACGATCCGGTAGTGCATTAGGTGTTGTTTGCTGTTCCTATAAGGGATGTTCCGGGAATTGACTTAAACGTTGGTTTTTAGGCCTATTATAGGGGTAGTTTTCACCATCTTTCGTATCTGCTAGGCCCAACTACGCGTAGGATGTTCCGGTTATGCGGTGAAAACCCTAAACTGTCGTAGATTGGATTAGCTTTGTTTTGATCAAGCAGGATCCCCATGTCATTGAAAATCCAACGTGAACCATGGGGCGATCGGCTCTTTGAGCCGATAGGGCTCGTATTTAATGTTTACGTGTCTGCCATGCAGGGAACTAATTGAAGCAATCCAACACCTTCCTGGCCAGGTATAGGTCAGGTGGCACGCCCTCGCAACCGCCAGGACGTGTGCCGGAGCATTTGCGGGACGACGTCGAGGGACCAGGGCCCACTGCAGCCTTGGAAGCCTCCCGGCTCTTCGTGTTGCTTAACCACTGCTCGCCGGTGGGTTTTGGCAGGCAACACTAATTCATTTCAAATCAGAAAAATACAAATAATATATCAATATATTTAGAAAAATAAAATCTAAACTAATTCATTTCAAATCAGAAAAATACAAAAAATATATAAAAATATTCAGAAAAATAAAATCTTATAATATAAATTTTCAAATGTTTGGTGTCAATTTTTTCCCGTCTTATTTCTTCCGGCCAATTCTTTCCACCGCTTCCCGCCTCTGTCTTCCCCCGCCTCCTGTCTTACCGCCAATTTTTCCCACCGCTTCCCGCCATTTCTTCCCGCCTCTGTCTTCCCGCCTTCTGTCTTCCCGCCATTTCTTCCCACCGCTTCCCTCCATTTCTTCCCTCAGGGTACTACGCGCCGGGCGGCCATCACGAAGCACTACTACCTCGACCTCACGCCGGAGCAGCAGATGAATCCCCCCTGGCATCCCGACAACCAGCAGACTTGGGACGCCTTCTTCATCAAACAGAGTGAGAGGGCGCTTGCCAGGTATGAGGAGGACGGTCTGCCTCCTAGCAACTTCCACGAGGCCAGCCGGCGGCTATGGTTGGGCGGCCGGACTCTACAGAGCGGCATGGACTACATCACGGCTGGCGATATCCCCCGGCTGTGCTACCCTCACTACCAGTCGAGGTTCAACCCACGAGCGCCACCCGACGACAGCGACGATGATGGCGGCAACTTAGAAGGCGACGACTACGAGTACGACGGCGGTGACTACGAACACTACGAGTATCATATTTTAGGCCTAGGCAGGAGTATGACTAAATCACTCCAACATTCCAAGATGTACTCGTAGGCCTAGACATGTCCTTCACATCATTGGTTGTAGTTCAAATTTTATGTATCATCAGTGGTATCTTGAATTAATCGAATCATTCGAAAATGGACACCAAACACATCACAGATAATATAATTCACATGATCCATACAAAGTTTGGTACAATAAATTATTATACATCATTTATTCACTTGTGTCCCTTACTTACGATTGTGCCGTAACCATGGAGCATCCTCATCATTTAATTTCATGCTTGGGTCAGTGTTCACTTTGAAGGGCGGCATTTCACCAAACTTATTATAATCTTCTGACATGTCTGTCTTGTCCTCCACTCACACGATGTTTCTTTGCCCTGAAAGAACTATGTGGCGCTTTGGATCATCGCATGATGTACTCGTTTTCTTATCTTTCCTTTTTCTCGGTTTGCTACTCATGTCCTTCACATAGAAAACCTAGCGGCATCTTTGCTAGGACGAATGGTTCGTCAAGGTAACCAACACTGTTGAAATTCACCATTATCATTCTGTATTGCTCGTCCACCTTTACCCCACCTCCTATTAGCTTGAACCATTTGCACCGAAACAAAGGGATCTTAAAGGAGGGTCCATAGTCAGGTTCCCCTATCTCCTCTATGTAACTATAATATGTGACCTTTTGCCCATTGTCGGTTGCTGCATCAAAGCGGACACCACTGTTTTGGTTGGTGCTCTTTTTATCTTGGGCGATTGTGTAAAATGTATTCCCATTTATCTCGTACCCTTGGAA
Source organism: Lolium rigidum (assembly GCF_022539505.1). Taxonomy (NCBI): domain Eukaryota; kingdom Viridiplantae; phylum Streptophyta; class Magnoliopsida; order Poales; family Poaceae; genus Lolium; species Lolium rigidum. Next base: position 338,598,991 of record NC_061514.1, read on the forward strand.
AGTCGATATAGTCGAAGATGGTGACTTGGCCAACATGTATAGCTGATCTTCAACATCATGCATTGTCACTCATTAAATGTTTTCGCAACCAACTGCCGAAAGTCTCCATGTGGGCCTTTGTAATCCAGGATTCAGGCTTCCCCGGGTTGTTTGAGCGTAAAATATTATTGTGTTCCTCGAAGTACGGAGCTACCAAGATGGAATTTTGTAGAAATGTGTGGTGTGCTTCAGTCATAGAATGGTCGTCCATACATATCGTTGATTTCCTTCCGATCGTGCCTTTTCCACTTAGTCTCCCCTCGTGCCGCGATTGAGGAAGACCAATCGGCTTAAGGTCAGGAACAAAGTCAATACAAAACTCAATTACCTCCTCTGTTCCATAGCCCCTGGCGATGCTTCCTTTTGGCCTAGCACGGTTACGAACATATTTCTTTAATACTCCCATGAACCTCTCAAAGGGGAACATATTGTGTAGAAATATAGGACCGAGAATGGAAATATCTTCGACTAGGTGAACCAGGAGGTGCGTCATAATATTTAAGAAGGATGGTGGGAACACCAACTCGAAACTGACAAGACATTGGACCACATCGTTCTGTAACCGTGGTAGATCTTCTCGATTGATTACCTTCTGAGAGATTGCATTGAGGAATGCACATAGCTTGACAATGGCTACTTGAACATTTTCTGGTAGGAGCCCCCTCAAAGAAATCGGAAGAAATTGCGTCATAATCACGTGGCAGTCGTGAGACTTCAGGTTTTGGAACTTTTTCTCCGCCTTATTTATTATTCCCTTTATATTCGACGAGAATCTAGACAGGACTTTGATACTGCTCAGGCATTCAAAAAAGATGACCTTCTCTTCTTTGGTAAGAGCGTAGCTGGCACGACCTTGAAACCGTTCTGGATGCCGATCTTCTGGGTCTTTCAAACGTTGCTGGTCCTGCCGTGCTTCCTTTGTATCATTTGTCTTCTCATACACGCCCAAGAAGCTTAGTAGGTTCACGCAAATATTCTTCGTAACATGCATCATGTCGATTGCAGAGCGGACATCTAGGACTTTCCAATAGTCTAGCTCCCAAAATATAGATTTCTTCTTCCACATGGGTGTGTGCCGGTCAACTCCCTGCGGAACTGATTGTCCGCCAGGACCCTTTCCAAATATGACTTTCAAATCCTTGACCATATCAAATACATCAGCACTAGTACGTTCCGTAGGCTTCGGCCGGTGATCTGCCTTGCCGTTGAAATGCTTGCCTTTCTTTCTTAAATATGATGTCGGGCAAGAAGTCGACGATGCCCCAGGTACATATTCTTCTTACAATTATCCAAATATATACTTTCAGTATCATGTAAGTAGTGCGTGCATGCCTTGTATCCCTTATTTGTCTGTCCTGAAAGGTTACTAAGAGTAGGCCAATCATTGATGGTTACGAAAAGCAACGCTCGTAGGTCAAATTCCTCTTCTTTGTGCTCATCCCACACACGTACACCAGGTCTGCCCCATAACTGTAAAAGTTCATCAACTAATGGCCTTAGGTACACATCGTTGTTGTTGCCGGGTTACCTCGGGCCTTGGATGAGCACTAACATCATAATAAACTTCCGCTTCATGCACAACCAAGGCGGAAGGTTGTAGATGCATAGAGTCACGGGCCAGGTGCTATGACTGGAGCTCTGCTCGCCAAAAGCATTCATGCCATCTGTATTTAGACCAAATCTTCAGTTCGTTGCGTCATCTGCAAAATCTTTGAACTCTCCATCGATCTTTCTTCATTGCGTTCCATCAGCGGGGTGTCTCAACTCCCCGTCCGACTTACGGTCCTCTTTGTGCCATCGCAACAACTTGGCATGCTCTTTGTTCCTGAAAAGACGTTTCAACCGTGGTATTATAGGAGCATACCACATCACCTTGGCGGGAACCCTCTTCCTAGGTTTCTCGCCCTCAACATCGTCACCAGGGTCATCTCCTCTGATCTTATAACGCAATGCAATGCATACCGGACATTCATTCAAATTCTCGTATTCACCACGGTAGAGGATGCAGTCATTAATGCATGCATGTATCTTCCGAACCTCTAAACCTAGAGGGTAGACAACCTTCTTTACTTCGTACGTACTGGCGGGCAACTCGTTATTCTTTGGCAATATATTCTTCATAATTTTCAGCAACTTTTCAAATCCTAAGTCAAATAGACCTTCCTGTGCCTTCTATTTCAGAAAATCCAGTGTGCAGCCCAGCTTTTTCAGACCATTATCGCATCCCGGGTACAACAACTTTTTGTGATCCTCTAACATGCGATCCAAATTCTCCCTCACCTTTTCAGTTTCACAGTCTCTTCGTACATCAGCAATATGGTCCGACCAAGATCATCAGCGGGCTCATCACGTGCCTCTTCTTCAGCAACCTCCATGAAAGTATCACTGAAATCAGGATAGTTTTCATCATCCCCTTCTTCATTATCTTCCATTCTAACCCCTCTTTCTTCATGCTTGATCCAATAATTATAGCTTGGCATGAAACTGTGCCGAAGCAGGTGGACGTGAACGGTTCTTGAGGAAGAGTAACCCTTCTGATTTTTACAGACAACCCATGGACAGAGAATAAAACCCCGCTGTTTGTTCGCATTAGCCACAGCGACGAAATAATTCAAACCCGTAATGAACTCGTCATAGAGTCGGTTACCGTACATCCATTGCTGGTTCATCTGCATTATTATTATATAAAGTAACCATCATGCATTTGTTAAACTAACTAGCTAGAAATAATAGAAATTAAATTATGAACTACACATGCATATTTATCAATGAGACATGAAAGGTTCAAATTTCTAACCGCGATCGAGGAGGAAAAATAAATGAGAAAGCTTAAGTGTGGCTCGGACACTTCATATCATGTTTGTTTTGTGTGAACACAAGTGGCATCATGCTCTCGATTCTTTCATCGAACACCTCTCGTGCATAAGAAGATAAAAGCCAAACCCACCACCCCTTGTGAATAGAAGTGAAACACCAAGTGGCTCACACACAAGCTAAGTGTACTGTAAGCAGTATTTATAGTGGTGGGCCTTTAGTCCCGGTTGGTATGGCCAACCGCGACTAAAGGTGCTCGGGCCAGGCCTGAGAACCTTTAGTCCCGGTTGGCCAGAACAACCGGGACTAAAGGCCCGGCGGTACACCCGCTGTCGATGGAGGCCTTTGGGCCCGGAGCTTTAGTCACGGTTTCCCAGCAGAACCTGGACTAAAGACATCATTAGTCCCGGGCCAAAATATTTGGGGACTAATGGGTGGGATGGAAGGACTCTTTTCTACTAGTGATAGATCAGGAGAAAAAGATAAACAAAAAAGAGAAATCATGATGGAGTAAATCCATCGGTTAGCACTAGGGGTGGGAAAAAACCGATGACCGAAGACCGAAACCGAAAAAGACCGAGACCGAACCCAAAAAAATCCGAGAGCGAAATGACCGATGAAGAAATTGGGTTGAAAATTTTATAGACCAAATTTAGTTTGGTCAATCCGGTCATTTGTTCCAAGTAACCAAATAAACCGACTAACCGAATTTTACGTGAGACTGTCCCAATCTCCCAATCTTTAGAATTCTATGATGTGCGTGAGATGTGGTATTTTTGAATGTTGATCAAACTTCTTTTGGATTTTTACATTTTTTTAGATTGTTCAACGTTTATTGCTGCCAACTGATAATAATATATGCAATGAAAAAATGTCCAAAATACAAATTAAATGTTGCCAACTTTTTACTAAATAATGTCTAATATTTGTGTTGACAACATTGACCATGATGTTTGGTTATGAACGAACCCGAAACCAAATTATTGGTACCCGAATTTGACGGCTAGTAAAACGAGCAAGTATATTTCGGTCTTTATTTTTTTATGACAAAATTCTAAATAGACCAAAATACAAAAACCGAATTGTCAGTCGTGATCGAATGCCCACGCCTAGTTAGCACATACTACATCCATTCCAAAGCTTAAAGCTTATATTATTTAAAAATAGTTAAACCATGTCAAGTTTGACTTAGATTTTGCCAAAAATTATAAACATGCAGAATTCAAAATTAATATCGTTAAATAGAAAATGAAATATATTTTGTATGGTAACTATAAAATATTATATTTGTTGATAGCTTATTCTAAAAATTTAATCAAACTTTATTTGGTTTAATTTTTTTTAATAAAAAAATATAAGCCTTAGGCTTTAGGATGGATGTAGTACTAATATAGGTCACGTACAAGAGGAGATGTCAGCGTGAGCATGCACATGTAGAATGGGACTCTCTTTTTGTCCTCGTCCGATTAATCCACTTTTTTAAAGACCTCAAAACTTTGAATTGAAGGATTTGATTACAAAATATTCAATTGGAATGGATTCACAATAAAATAATTCAAAAAAAAATTCTGAATTTTTGATTTCATAATCATTTCTGTTTAAAATTGCACTCCCATTAGCTGCATTCGTTGGCAATGGAATTTTAGTAAAGAAACAAAATAAAAAAATAAATTTATGAGTAAAAAAGAGACTCATTACAAATGAAAGAAGTACTCTGAAAAATTATTCTCCTTCTTTTTTATATGTTAGATTAATTCCAAAACATTTGGATTTAAATTTAAAAACTCCAAACAAAATAATTGTTTTTATTTGACTGTGTTGCAACTCCAAACAAAATACCTCCTTACAAGAAATCTTTACCCCCGAGATTTAGCCTAAGAGAAAAGATTAGGAAACACTACATGAAGAGCATATTCATGTTCCCATGTCACTTTCTCCTCACTATGATTGGTCTATTGAACTTTGCAGAACTTAATCACATTCCTTCTAGTTGGAGTTAACTGGCCATCCTAAATATTAACGGGGCACTCTCCATAAGTCCAATCATCTTGAAATTCTATGACATCTACATATGTTTTCTGAGCCTCTTGCGCTGGCTTATCGAAAAAATTCTTCAACTGGGACACGTGGAACACATTATGCACTTTCAAAAGCTTCTCTGGTAGTGCCAACTCATAATTAAGCAACCTCTCCACGCGGGGCGGTGATTGTAAAAGGTCCAATGTACCGTGGTGCCAAATTTCCGTTGAGTCCAACAAGTCGCATCCCGCGAAGCGGAAATACCTTCAAATACACCTCGTCTCCTTTCTGAAATGATAACTAATGTCGATGTCTATCCGCATAGACCTTCTGTCTACGGTTCGTGAACTACGAGGACATGGTTGAGACCCCTCTCCGACCAATAAACAATAGCGGGACCTGAAGATCCATAATGGCTCCCACACATTCAGCGATAACTTAGTGATCGATTGAACCTTTTACATACGATACCGATTCCCTTTGTCACACGATACTTTACTCGTCCGAGGTTCGATCATCGGTATCTCCATACTTAGTTCAACCTCGTTACCGACAAGTACTGTTTACTCGTACCGTGGTATGTCATCTCTTGTGACTTAGTCACATGCTTGCAAGCTAATTAGACGACATTCCACCGAGAGGGCCCAGAGTATATCTATCCATCATCGGGATGGACAAATCTCTCTCTTGATCCATATGCGTCAACTCATACTTTGCGAATACTTAATCCCATCTTTATAACCACTCATTTACGCAATGGCGTTTGATGTAATCAAAGTATCCTTCCGGTGTAAGTGATTTACATGATCTCATGGTCGAAGGACTAGGTAACTATGTATCGAAAGCTTATAGCAAGTTGAACTTAATGACTTGATCTTATGCTATGCTTACTATGGGTGTGTGTCCATCACATCATTCACCTAATGATATGATTTTGTTATTAATAACATCCAATGTTCATGATCAGGAAACCATGATCATCTATTAATCAACAAGCTAGTTAAACGAGAGGCTTACTAGGGACTCTGGTTGTTTACACAACACACATGTATTAATGTTTTCGGTTAATACAATTATAGCATGGGGTGTAAACATTTATCATGAACACTAAGATATAACAATAACTACTTTATTATTGCCTCTTGGACGTATCTCCAACACCAACTTGTCCCCCCCCCCCCCACACACACACAAAAAAAACAAAAACTCAAGTAGGCAACTCCCGATGCGCGCATTCCATGATCGTGTGGCCTGCGAGCGCTCCTGGCCAGCATACTTCACTCTTCTAGTATATATAAATGACGCCCATAGCAAGGATAACCCTAACCATTTCACAGTCCCGCTTGTGCTCTCCCCGATCTGAATGGAACCCTAGCTATATGCTAGCGGTGTTGGCATTACATAAATCACTGGGATAGTAATAACTGGCGGTGTACTATATTCGCGGGAGGTGTGTCGGCGGCCTCACTCTCCTCCCCTCTGCGGCCAGATCCGTCGAGTTGTATGCTCGTCGAAAGACAAGAAGTAATTTCCATGGAGGTGAGTATGCGGGGGAGGCGGGGCTAGATGCGACCGGCGGGGATGTGGAGGCTATCTTAGCGGCAAGGCATGTCGTCTCCCAAGGTACTTGTCCACCGGTCGTCGTGGCGATGAATATGTGCATTCTATTAGATTATATAAACCTACCGCTTTTTATGTAGTTTCTACACACGTCATATCTAAATTTGCTTTGTTGTTCCATTGCCGTGCTGTCATTTTGTTACTAGATTCTTACTGTACTTACTAGGTATCGTACTTTGTTTTGATTTGGATGTCCGTTTACCAAATTATATGATTACGTGTGTTGTGTGCTCTATTTTTCAAGTTTCTACTTAATTCCTTTTGTAATACTTTCATTGTAAAATAGAAGGCTATTTCGGTGACACTGCACAAAAGGAGCTTCTTTTTCTATGAACATGGTTGTGCCATGACAGAGATGATAGCGATGTTTTAGCACGCTGCTGCTATCGCTGTGTTCTCCTCGCAGCAAATCGAAGGTATTCCTGATGTTATCTTTTTGTCCAAACCTTGTTATATTTCGTTCAAATTAATACTTTATTCGAAATTGTAGTGTCTCCAATAATTAATATAATATGATCCTTATGAATAGGCATGTCGACACGTCTTCTGCTTGCTCATGGCTCTAATTGCACATAAGAATCACAATGTTCTGAAAGATAGTTGTTCCCTTAGCTAGCCCTGCGGGTGGCTGGAATATGGGAACTTTATTGTTGCCTTGCTATAGTGTTCTATAACCCCTAAGTTTGAAAGCCTTTCAAATGGTGGGCCTCCTCTCTCTGAAGACCATCTTCTGCCTCATAGTGTGCCTCTCTTTTAGTCCTTTGTTATATGAAGATATATTTTATTTACATGTATTCTCCTCTTCCCTTTGTAGAAATATTTTTTCTTATCTCTATTAATTTTTCAGGCAGAATCCTATTTCGATGACAATGCACAAAATTGGTAACTTGTCAAGGGTCAAAACACCCTTGTTATGTACTTGCTGAAGTCTGGTGCAGCCAAAAATATCCGAATAGCCATTTTATAGCCGTGTGAGTTTTTTTTATTTCATTCTACCTACTGACAATTACAAAAGGAATCATCTCCCGTTGCTATTTTTTTATTAGTAATACCTAGCTTGCTACATGTCCCTTGCTTTTGGCGTTTCAAACATAGCATGTTTATTGTTTATGTTAGATCTACAATACTCGCATTGTTGTATCATTGTTATCAATTAGTTCTCGTGTTCTAGTCGATGATAAATTGTGTTATATTCTATCTTTGTGTTAACTTGTATATAATCATTCTCCAACTTTTTCTAAACAGAAGAATCCTATCTCGGTGACACTGCCCAAAAGAAGCCTCATGTTCTGAAAAACTGTGGTTCTTTGCTGCATGTGGAAGCTAGTCTCCGTAGTCGCTGCCACCATAGTACGCTTATTCTTTGTTGGCAGGATCTTCACTTGACCCTTGTCCATAAGACCTAGTCATGTGTGGAAGCACATTGCTTGGACATTTGATTTGCTCTTGCGGATTTTCACTTGAGGCTTGTCCATATGCTCCATAGCATACACAATTGAGCTCCGGCATCGGCTGCACCGAACTTAGCGTCCAGTGCATCCCACAGTTCCTTCCCATTTCGGATGTGCAGATAGCATCAACTAACTTGTCTCCAAGCACACTTAGAGCGGCACCCACAAAGATTACGGTGGCATCCCCGAACGCTTTATCCTCATCAGGAGTAAGCGGACCTCTGGGAGTACCATCCGCAACCCGGTGCATGCCCATAGCAGTGAGCCACAAGAGGGTCTTATTCTGCCATCTCTTGAAATGAGAACCCGTAAACGGGCTTGGTTTGAGCGCAGCAGCAAAACCAGACGGTGAAAAGACTTGTGCAACCAAAAGTATCAAAATTAGTCATTCATAGCCATGTAAGTTTTTTTTTGCATTTGCACTAAACTAATGAGTGCTAGCTATACAATTCTGTCCTCTTGCTATTATTTATTATTATACCTACTGGTTATCCCCACCTTTTTACCAATTCATTTGCAACCTAGGTCTATTTCGGTGATACCGTATGAAATCAGCCAGATAATAGAGGCAACCACAACTGCATACATAGTAGCTGAGGAGTTTGCACAGTCGTGTAGTTGCTAGCATCACAGTAAGTTTTCACGTTCAAATGATATGCTTATTGTATTTAGATGATACTCCAATAGTTTCACTTCTAGTTTATGACACATTATTCTTTTTTTTGAAATAAATTCAGTCTTGACTTTGTCTCAACTCTTCTGTTAATAGGTGATGATACTATCTGGTGAAGGATTCAGCTCTTTCTCAGCTCTATTTGAATATTAATTTATAATTTGGTGACATTGTAGTAGCTGAAGGGATCGTATAGCAGGTACATTTTATTTCTTTCTGTATTATGTGCTGCTAGCTTTTTACACTTTACATCCTCTTGTTTTGAAATTTGTCCTTATCTTTTGCCAACTCTTTTGTTATGTCCAAGATGCTGGTACTGAATAGAACTATTTCGGTGACACTGCACAAAATATGGTTATGCTGGGCTAGCACTAGCATCTTAGCCTGTGCGCTGGTGACGAGAGGACTTGACTGGTGTTTGGGACACATGATTCTAAACTAGCACAATACCCATGCGTTGCAACGGATCAATGGTTCATGAGTAGTTCTGGCGAAAAAATATAAGATTTGGTCTTCATATTTCTTAGAAATAGTTTTTTTTTATTGAACAGCATCACCACATCTAACCAGTCAAGTTGCAATACTTCCCTCTATTATTATAGGAAATAGGCCTGTGGTGTTGCAACAGGAGAGGAAAACCATTATCTCTGAAAATTGCACCAATATTTGATATTTAAAATTAATGAGCCTTGTTTATCAGGTTTACTTGTAGTAAAACATCTAGATTTGCTGAAGGTAAAGGTGCAAAACAATGCAAACAAGCTATTTGACGGTTCTCATGAACCTAGTACAGATTAGGCATTGGCATTTCGTTTTCCCCTTTTATGATCATGTTATGCTGGTGGGCTTTAGCTCAGTTTGGGCTACATTTTCTTTCACTCATCAATCAAGATTTTATTTATCTAATCCTTTGACATACCCGTTGGGCTTGCAAAGTTAGATTGACACACTGAATTCTTTTTTTTGCGGGTCAACAAACTGAATTCTGACCGTGTGAAAATATAATCTGATGAAATGCCCACACTTGTAGAACTCAATTCCGACTAAGAATTGAGCATAGACAGGACGGGAGGCTTTCTGAACCTACACACTTTTACTAATGAAATTTCTTTGTCTAAGATGAGCAGCCACTTTATTTTTCTCACGTGGTGCACTAATTGATGCTGAGTATCTCCATTCTCTACCAACAATGACAAAGCTTCAGCACAGTCGACTTCAACTAAAATTGGTTTAGTGGACCAATTCATAGACAATTTAATTCCTTTTCCTGGCGCAGCAAGCATAGCAAACAGGGTACATGCACAGCTAAGCAAGAAAATGAAAGCGGCAAACGTATAAATCTTTTCACAGAATGGGCACTCTTCCGGTCCATCCCTGCTCCTTTAGACGACGCGATATGGCCGGTGTGACTAATTGACCTCCTTTCCCCCCTCCTTCTCCTTGCTCCAGAGAAAGGCGAAGAGGGCGGCGACCAGTCTTCTCCCTCCCTCCGCCGGCAAGCCTGCGGGTTCCTCGTCCCTCCGCCGGCCGCTTCGGCCGCGGGAGGGATGGGGAACCCCGGGGTTCTTGGTCCGATGTGTAGATAGGGTAGATCTAGGGTTTGGTGGCGGCGGCGTTTTGGTGGCGGCGACGGCGCGGCTCCATCCAATAAGATTGCTCAGGCTCCAGCCCCATCTCGGCTTCGCCGAGGAGCTTGTGAGCTATGGTTCTTGCCACTCCCAGATGGCAAGAGTAGGATGCCTTGAAGCTGTCGGTGAGGAGGTGGCGGCGGCAGATTTGTGGGCTTTTTGTTCTCTGGCTTCGACCCCGTCCCGATGGTGTGCCCTCCGGCGCCGTCGCGAAGTCTGGAGTCCCTGTTCAGGAGGGAGGAAGATGGTTGGTGGCTGCTTCCGTTGGTGGCGCCAGCGACTGTTCGATGAGGATGATGGTTCGGGAGCAGGTTGGCGGCCCGATGCTGGAAGATCTGTCGTTCTCACCCGATTTGATCGGTGTGGAGCGGCGGATTTGGGATCCGTTCTGCAGCATGGGGATGAGCCCCGGTCGATGCGCGACACCGGATTTCTTCGCTCCTCTTTGCGAGGAGCTTCCCGTGCGACCCACAAAGCCACCGATGGCGAGGTGCTGGCTCGGATCCGGCGATGGAGGAAGAAGATGGTGTTTGCAGGGACCTCTAGGCCCTTTTGTGTAAATTTCTTTTGTTGGGGGTTTTTCTGCAAATGTTCTCGGTCCTGTGTCCTCTAGTTTCTTCTAGATTCCGCGTGTGTTGTACTGGGTTTGTTTAATATATGTTGGTTTCTCTCAAAAAAAAAAAAAAGACGACCCGATATGAAATCCACCAATGAGAAACCCAATCACAGCATGACCGCTGCAGCAACGACAGTACGACATAGATGGGCACTACTCATAGCCGGATGTAGGACATAGATGGGCACTACTCATTGCCGGATGTAGGGAAGATACATCATCGCAGCCAGCCCAGGAGGTCAATGCACCTTAGAGCATCTCCACTCGTTTCCCCAACTAGGTCCTCGATGGACGTTTTCCAATTCGGACGGCGTAATTTGGCCCAGTCGCGCCCCTGGTTCCTCGTTTTCGTCCGGATTTGGGCCTAAATTCATCCGGCGATCCCACGCCATCCCCGGCCCCCCGGGGAGCTCTCGGGGACTCCGGACGAAACGAAAGCGCGCGAAACGTCGAGGAGACTTCCCGCGCGTCTGGTGGCCCCAACTTGTCGGCGAGAGACCACGATCGTCGTCCTCATCGCATCGTCTTCCGCGCGCTGTAAAAGCCTGCCGCCGGTCAGCATTCGCCGGCCGCGTAGCTTCCACGCGGCGAGTTAATGCCGCCGCCTCGGTATCACGCGCGCCTACCTCTATTTATCGCCGAACTACCGCGTCTGCCTCGCATTCACCTCTCCTCTCTCTCGCATTCCACCAAATCTTCCCCCGAACTCGAAGAGGTAGCAATGGCGAATGACGGTGCGGCCAACAACGGCTTCGGCCGCCGCTCTCTCCACCAATGGGAGGGACGGCTCCTCCACGCGGCGGGCTACCCGGCGCCGCCGGACTTCCGCGCACCGGGGGGATGGAGGCTGAGCGCAGGCGGCGTGCCGATCCCGCCGCCGCCAACGGGGGGAGGGGGGCCTTGCTCGACACGGCGATCAATGAGGTGGTCGTCACTCTCAGTGATGAGCAGCGCGCGGATCCGCGGTTCTTCCCCGACAACCACGAATCGTGGATCGCGTTCTTCCGGCGCAGGTACGAACGCGAAATCCGGGCGTACGACGGCCCTCCTCCACCTCCGGCAAGGAATAACGCCGCCGGCCGCCGCCGATGGTGGAGCGCGCCTGGCCGCACCCTCGAAAATGGGCTCGCGCACATCGAGAACGGGTACTCCCCCGTCCTTGGGATGCCGCCGCCGGTGGCGCCTACCGTGTCGCGCCGACACGGTAGTTCGTGGATGCCGAGGAGGATGGTGTCATCCTCCTCCTCGTCTGGCTTGCGGTCGGCGTCGAGGTCCGGCGGGTCGACGGCGCCCACCGTCAAGCAGGAGTGGGCGACCGTCAAGAAGGAACCGGCGTCGCCACCGCCGACCAGAGGGCGCAGCAGCGGCGCCCTCGTCATCCGCGACCAGCCTTCCGCTCCGCAGAGCGGCCGGAAGAAGACGAAGAAAGAGGCCGCCGCAAACCAGCTCGCCGAGGAGGAGGCGAAGCGCGCGGAGGACGCCGCGATGGCGGAGGCGATCGCCAGGTCGCTGAAGGACATGGAGGAGGAGAAGCGCGCGGACGACGCCGCACTGGACTGGTCCAGGCGCGACTGGGAGCGCCAGGAGGCGGAGCAGCAGCGGCGACTGCTGGATCTGGCCGCCGCGCGTCAACTCGCCATTCGCGCCGCCGCACCATCCGCCGCTAGGAACGCCGCGCCCAGGGAGGTGGTGAAGCTCGAGGAGAGCAGCGACGACGACATGTACCTTCCGTCGCCGCCACGCACCGGCGACGCTGGCCAGGGCACGAGCCGCTGGTACGAGCCCCAGGACAACGCCGGCTCGAGCGACGACGACGACGACGGCGGCGACTACACGTCCTTCTACCGCCATTTGGGCATGTAGTAGGACGTTATTTAGTTTAAGTTTAGTTTGTCAATCGCCGAATTCAAATATATGTACGAATTCGGCCTATTTATGTACGAACTCGCCTCTATATGTTAAATATCATTAAATTTTGCTTATGTTTGAACGAACTCGCCAAATTTGTCTGAATTCGCCCAAGTCCGTTACATCCATCCTGGACTCGCGGCTGGGAAGATGGGCCTCCCCAGGCCAAATTTCCTCCAATCCGGACGACAATATCGTCGAATTTGGACGTGGGGAGCGCCAACGAGTGGGGATGCTCTTATGCACGCCATCGTACTCGGCAGCAGGACACCGTCGATGACATACATGGTGACGCGGGCATCCTCAGAGGCCGTCTTTGTAACCAGCCTGTCAGGGCCGTCCTCAATCTCTTCATCTTCCGGGGTACACAACTTTGGGCAAAACGACCACGGGTAGCCTCTCCACGAATTCGATCAACAACGACGCAACGTGGCCAGCGATAGCCCTGCCGTGCTCTCCCGCGCGCGCATCCTCATGGCCATCTGCTGGTTGCGGCAGTACTGTGGCCGTCCACCCGCCGCTTCCTCTTCCAGGTCATCCGCCTCCTGCGACGGCCACAGTAGCTGCCGGCCTACCGCCAAACGCCCACGCGGTGCGAGCAGGAACGCCGCAGGCCATAGTTCATCGGCTTTTGTGATGCGTGTCGGGCGAGTTGGCTGGAGTTGATGCAGCGGACGACTACTTGACGATTGGTGCGCGTGAGATCGATCGATGGCCGCTACCACTCGTCGTCGTTATTGCCTCTGCCGGGCTCGTGAGTTCCAGCTTGACCTAAGCTGCTAAGCATACCCACGATCATCGGATCATCACGGCGCCACTGGCGCCATGTTTCGCGGCCACCACTTTTCGCTCGCGGGGCTGACATGGAGGCTAGACCACCAGAGTTCATGCACCGGAGAGTCAGCGTTATCGTGGGTTGTGGCTGCGTCGTACCAGCCTCGCGGCGGTGCGCGCGCTTGATCCCATCCATCCAGATATGGGCGAGGGTCGCCGACTCCTGGTCCCAGGTAAAGAAATATGCGGCCTCCGCTTCACGAGATCGCAGAAGAATCCTTGATAGTTGCCGCACGATCCTTGTATATTTAGGGGGTGTTTGGTGTGGCTTTTTTTGGCTTTTGGCTTTGGCAAAAGCCACCAAAAGCACCTAAATAGGTGCTTTTTTTGGCTTTTGGATTTTCAAAGCCAAAAGAATAGGATCTTTGTTTTTGGCTTCCAAAATCCAAAAGCCAAAAAAAGCACCTATTTAGGTGCTTTTGGTGGCTTTTGCCAAAGCCAAAAGCTAAAAAAAGCCACACCAAACACCCCCTTATACACGGCGATAATTGCTCCCAGCCTTATGTATTTTTCCTCCGCAGTTTCTTAGGAGCAATTAACAGCTATTAGCAGACGGGCTCACATACATCAGGCTGGGAGCGATGGCCTGGATTGGACCGCCTTCCCCGCGACCGGCGCGTCTAGGCAGAAAATCCTGGCTCAAGGGGTCGCGTGAATTACAGCGGCGGCGGCCTACGTGAAGGAGCGTAGTGGTGCTGCTGTAGCCTGTAGGCACGCGGATTCCATCTAGGGAGGAGCTCGTTGGGTTGCGCAGCTTGAATCAGGTCAGGCGAAAGGTTAGGAACGACAACGACGGGCTGATTTATTTGAACCGTTTTTACACTTGTGGATGGAGTGCTGGGTAATTTCAATTAATTTTAGGGGTAGTTTAAAGTTGAACGAACGAACGACCGAGCGAGAAACCCTTTTGCTTTTATTATTAGGTATAGATAACATTCCAGATCATTCAAGTCTTCTGTCTCGTTTAACCTGCGCGCTGACTGGCGACGAGAGGACTTGACTGGTGCAGTTTATATTGTTTCTGTATTACGTGTTGCTAGCTTTACACTTCACGTCTTGTTGTTTTGAAACTTGTTCTTACATTTTTCCAACTCTTTTGTTATGTCAATGCTGATACTGAACAAAACTATTTCGATGACACTGCATAAAATCTAGTTAGCTTTTTACACTTCACATCCTCTTGTTTTAAAATTTGTTCTTACCTTTTCTCAACTCTTTTGTTATGTGCAATATGCTGATACTGAACAGATGATACTGCATAAAATCTGGTTATGTTGTGCTAGCACTAGCAGCTTAGCCTATCCGCTGACTGGCAACGAGATGACTTGATTGGTGTTTGGAACGTATGATTCTGTATAAATCTGCCCAGATCCATACAAATCCTCGGTCCTGTTCAGCTTTTTATCTTTGGACATTAATATATTTTGGCTGACAGTGTAGTAGCTGAAGGGGTTGTATAGAAGGTACAGTTTATATTGTTTCGGTATTATGTGCTGCTAGCTTTACACTTCACGTCCTATTGTTTTGAAATTTGTTCTTACCTTTTCTCTACTCTTTTGTTATGTCCAAACTGCTGATACTGATACTGAAACAAAACTATTTCGGTGACACTGCGCAAAATCTGGTTATGCTGGTCATCCATGATGTCTGTGCTATGCTAGCTCTAGCCGTGGTGATGTAATCTTCACGGGAACGGACGATGATGTATGATTTTTCTTCTGTTAACTTTCACTTGACTTCTTTCATTGAGATTCTGTTAATCTAGCTTCCATTTTTTTGTATTTGTTTATCCATGTACTTTTTTTCTTCAGATTGTTCTATCGTCCAAGCTACTGATACTGAAACTATTTCGGTGACACTGCACAAAAATCTATGCTGGTCAGCCACCCCTTGGGCCCTATAGTAGCTCTAGCCGTGGTTATGTATTGTTAACTTGAATGGACGATGATGTATGTCTTTCCTTCTGTTAACTTTCACCTGACTTCTTTCATTAAAATCTTCTAATCCAGCTTCCATTGTTTGATATTTATTTATTAATGTACTTTTTTCTTCAAATTGTTGTAACACCCAAGCTGATTATACGCTGTGATAAAGATAGACATGGAATCGGTTGGTGTCATCTCTGATAACCTATTGTCCGTGAGAAGAATCTGTTGGTTCCATCTCTGAAAATCCGTTGTGCAAGTCTTATTTATAGTTATGTTCAGTTTTGTTGATTGTACCTAAGAACCATGTTGTTCCACTGAATTTTGCTGCAATTATGTTGGTTGTCTCTTCTTTAAGTCTTGTTGCATGTGGTCTAAATCCATTGTTATTCAGTTTTGGAGTAGGCTCCCACATTTCGTGAAAAAAAAAGCCTGCACCTGAATCCATGATACTCATTTTTCTGGACTCGTTAAACCGTGTAGGCTCCCACATTTCTATAAAAAAAGCCGCATCTACTAATTTGGAACCTAGGGTACTTTTCGTGAAGAGAATATTACCCATCTCAGGCTTATGGTGTTTCTCTGTTTTATTGCAGTCCAGCGCCAACACCTGCCGGCTTCAAGAGAATATTTCCCATATCAGGCACGACCTGGATGAAATTGTTGGGTGTGCTAATTTATATAAGAAAGAGGTGGACAATCTTCGCGTGGAACGCAACATGATGCGTTTGGAGATTAACAAGTTGTCCAAGTTTCAGGTGGAGAACATTGCGACTATGGAGAGAGATAAGGCTTCCATCCAGGACCTCCACGAACAGGATGCCGACGTTGTTGGCAAGTGGAATCAGGCTGCAATTGATCTCGTGTCGGCACGCATGGACCTCAGTGCGGCCCTTGAAACCTTGCATGAGTCCTACACAGAAGTAAGATCCGCCTTGGGTTATATCAATGTGCTGCTAATGAGGATCGAGGACCTGCGCGGCCAGCTACCCATAGAGGAGGATGTTGATGGTACTGTCGAGTAGATGAATTGTTGTTCTTATCAAGGCTTCGGTTAGCCACCCCTTTTCTGGCACCTAATGTTCCCTTCTTCGTACGTGATGGAAGGGCTCATTGTAGTTGCGATGTGTCTTGTCTCGATAGTTGTAGACGAATGTGTTGGTCAGTAGTTCCATAATTGAAACATTTATTATGCGAAATGTTTGTTATGTGCATTGTTGGAGTAAAGTTTGAAACACAGGATCTGCAGCATATATATAAAGGAACACCCAGTTCATTCGGATACCAAGTAATAGGTGATAGGCCTTTATCGGCCGTTGAACACAAAAGTACATTCACTTTCTTCGACAAGAATCCCAAACCGGCCCAAGCAAAAGGTGGCCCATATTTCGTCGTAGTTCATTTGGATCCAAGAATCAGGTGTCGGGAGGCTAGAGGGGCCTAAATCAGGCCATACTAATTTAGAAAATAGGCATTTGTCGTCTTCTATCCTGAAATTCGGAAACCAGGTTCTTTTATAGGTTCAGCCCACCAAGATGGGATAGTTATTTTGGCCCAGTCTGTTCGACACGTGTAAACTGACATATGGGATCCACCTTGGAGATAGGACAGGTGGTCCTGTTCTGACATGCGGGGCCACGCGTCTAGAATTGACACATCTCCATGTGGGCCCGATGGGAATGGCACCTGAGACCCATGTGGGCCTGACAAAGTATGTATGCCCAGCAAGCTCTGACACGAGGTCCCACCAATCCCTGACATGCGGGCCCACGAAACCTCTGACATGCGGGGCCACGCCACATCTCCATGTGGGCCCGACGGGAATGGAACCTGGGACCCACGTAGGCCCAACGTATTATGTAGGCCCAGCAAGCTCTGACCTGCGGGACTATGCGTCCAGAATTGACGGCAGGCAGACAATTGTGCTGGCACGTGCGTAAAAAAATTGGCATGACAACTGACATGGGGAACCCATGTTGGTGGTACTGACAGTTCTGGTCCACTTCACATGCCTGGAGGCTGTCGGAACGGGCAGCCCCACGCAGGTGGGTCGTGTCAGTACCTGACATGCGGGGCTGAGTACTGAAGGCCAGGTGCATGTATGCAGACAGTGGTTTTCTCCCTTACAAATATGGGCCCTAGTGTTGCAGGCCTTGGACTATTGTGCGGGCAGACAAAAAAGTACGTTAACAGGAGCGTGTAGAGTGTGGGTCTGGTGTGTCCACCGGACCGAAGCCCAGTTGTTGTAACGCCCCCTGCTGACTCAGCAGTTCGGGCCGCCCACCACCCGCAACGCTCATTTTTGCACAATCGTTGACGTCTAGACCTTGCCCGTCACTAATTTTTCGGGCCGAGCGGCCCAAATCGCCATCCGTGACGTGAAAATGCTCTATCGTCATAGAAAAAGACAACCGCTGACGGATTTCTCAATCGTCAGTATCATACCATCATTGAAAACCCATATGTTATTAATGAAATACTTGGTTCTCTCCCACCTCGTGCCAATTGAGTGGCCACTCATGTCTATATAAAGCTTCAAATGGAAACATACGCACGCTTTCTTGGAAGCTATTGTTGTAAGAGAATTATGTGTATATCAAACTTTTCTCCAAGTGCGCTGAGCATGTCTTCCAAAATCTAGTTCACTCGCTCAGTTTGTCCATCAGTCTGCGGATGGTAAGCAATACTGAAATTCAGCTGTGTTCCTAAAACGTCATGTATCTTCTTCCAAAACCTCGAGGTGAATTGAGTACCTAGATCAAACATAATGTTTTTAGGAACTCCATGTAGGCAAACAATTCTGGCCAAGTAAAACTCAACTAATTTATCACCCTTAAAAGTAGTCCTCAATGAAACTAAAATGGGTTGACTTGGCTGATAGATCCACGGTGAACCAAATATAATCATATCCTAATGATGTTCTAGGAAGGCCTATAATGAAGTACATCCTAATTATCCCCCATTTGCACTCAGGAAGCTTGAGTGGTTGAAGTATTCTTGCAGGCTTCTCATGCTCATTCTTGACCCTTCGTGATAAGGGATGGCCCGATCTTCTCAGTAAACAACGGTGGTGATGATGATCACGGGATGAACACAGCGGAGATAACACGATGATGAAGTGGATGATAACTTGTCTGACGCAACAAAGTCCCTCGATTAGTCCTTGTCGCCAATGCAACAGCTCTCAACCTTGCAAGATATTCGCAACTCCACACACTTGCGCACGTAGCCGCCGACCACGAAGCGGTAAGTTGCAACCCTCTAATTCTCAATGGAACAACAGATCACACAAGACTTTCAGGGGTATACACCAAATCAATGCAATATGGTGTAGACATTCAATAGAGTTGCAAAGCAATTAATTATGAACTAGAGTTTATCTTAAACATGGTCTAAACCTAATTTGGGGGCGTCATGTGCACTTATATAGGGGTTCAGACGACCAAGGTTCGATAAAATACATGGAAAACCGACCCAGATTGGATCTGGTCGAGACAGACTCGGACTCGGCCGGTCTAGGGGCCGGTCAACCGGGCCAGGGACCGGGTGGGCCGGTTTAAACCGGGCCAGGGACCGGGTGGTCACCGGGTGCGGGATGGGTGGCTCAGTACACCCGCCCCGGATGGCACCGGGTGAGGAGCCGGTCGGTGCTGGGCTCGTCCGGCGTGTGGTCCGGTCTGTTCGGGCCTGGGACCGGGTGCGCCGGCGTGGCGGCTGGTCTGACCGGGCCTGGCACCGTCCTGGACTTCTTCCTCCTTCGCGCATTCCTCCCTCTCCTTCCTCGCACGTCCATGGGATATCTTCATGTCCAGATCCATGTCCAGCTCCATGTTCAGCTTGTTGTCCAGCTGCTCCTCTCCTCCTCGTGCGATGCTTGCTCCCTCTTCGTACCTGATCATACATAAGTAAAAGAACTTAGGCAGTATAAAGTTCTCATCGATCAAAGTATCACTTAGGAACAAATTCACCTATTGTTTGAGTAGCTTCACACGAGCTCTTATCATAGGTCCAATCCTAACTTCATTGGACTTGAGCTTCACAGCAGCATTGTCTTCATCTTGCAATGACGGAGGTAGTAGTGTAGTAGGGATGTCCTCATCATCTCCCCCCTTCAAAAGGCGTCGACCTCGATGATCCAAGGTCTTCTCCGGCATATGGTGTCAAATCAGCCACATTGAAAGAATTGCTGACACCAAACTCATCAATTGGAAGATCTATAGAGTATGCATTATCATTGATCTTGGCAAGCACTTTGTAAGGACCAGCGCCACGAGGAAATGATGCGCGTGATGCACATTTCCTTTGGGAACCCCAAGAGGAAGGTGTGATGCGCACAGCAGCAAGTTTTCCCTCAGAAAGAAACCAAGGTTATCGAACCAGTAGGAGTCAAGGAAGCACGTGAAGGTTGTTGGTGGAGGAATGTAGTGCGGCGCAACACCAGTGAAACCGGCGCCAACGTGGAACCTGCACAACACAATCAAGATACTTTGCCCCAACGTAACAATGAGGTTGTCAATCTCACCGGCTTGCTGAAAACAAAGGATTAAACGTATTGTGTGGAAGATGATGTTTGTTTGCAAAGAACAGTAGAGAACAATGATTGCGGTAGATTGTATTCAGATGTAAAAGAATGTACCGGGGTCCATAGTTCACTAGTGGTGTCTCTCCAATAAGATAAATAACATGCTGGGTGAACAAATTACAGGCGGGCAATTGACAAATAAAGATTCAATACATATCATGATGATTACTATGAGATTTAATCAGGGCATTACGACAAAGAACATAGACCGCTATCCATCATGCATCTATGCCTAAATAGTCCACCTTCAGGTTAGCATCCGCACCCCTTCCAGTATTAAGTTGAAAACAACAGACAATTGCATTAAGTATGGTGCGTAATGTAATCAACACAAATATCCTTAGACAAAGCATTGATGTTTTATCCCTAGTAGCAACAAGACATCCACAACCTTAGAACTTTCGCATCACTGTCCAAGATTCAATGGAGGCATGAACCCACTATCGAGCATAAATACTCCCTCTTGGAGTTACAAGTATCAACTTGGCCAGTGATGTCTACTCACGCTTCTTTTTCTGTAGACAGTGTTGGGCCTCCAAGAGCAGAGGTTTTGTAGAACAGCAGCAAGTTTTCCCTTAAGTGGATCACCCAAGGTTTATCGAACTCAGGGAGGAAGAGGTCAAAGATATCCCTCTCAAGCAACCCTGCAATCACGATACAAGAAGTCTCTTGTGTCCCCAACACACCTAATACATTAGTCAGATGTATAGGTGCACTAGTTCGGCGAAGAGATAGTGAAATACAAGTAGTATGGATGTATATGAGTGGTAATAGCAATCTGAATAAAATATGGCAGCGAGTAAACATGCAACGAACGATAAGTAAGCGGTGATTCGATGTTTGGAAACAAGGCCTAGGGATCATACTTTCACTAGTGGACACTCTCAACATTGATCACATAATAAATTAATAACTTCTCCTCATTTGTGCTACATACACTCTTTTGTTGGATGACAAACACCATTCGTTGTGTAGGGCTACAAGATCTCCCTCAAGCCTGAGTTAACAAGCGCCACAACATTCGGTATTCATATTTAAGTAACCTTAGAGCATAATAGATCTTTGCAAAATAAACCAAGAACTAACATAGCATACACACTGTCCACATTACACTATGAAAGGAGGAATAGATCACATCAATACTATCATAATGATAATTAACTCCACAACCTACAAGAGATCGTGATCATAGCCTACGACAAGAACCACATGATGCACACACTGGCACCTTTACACCATGTAGGAGGAATAGACTACTTTAATAACATCACATGAGTAGCACATAGACTAGTAGCGATACAAAGCTCATCATATGGATCTCAATCATGCAAGCAATTCACGAGATCATTGTATTGGTGTACAGAGAGAGAGATTAACCACATAGCTACCGGTACAGCCCTTAGCCTCGAGGGAGAACTACTCCCTCCTCATCATGGGAGCAGCAGCGTTGATGGAGATGGCGGTGAAGATGGCGGTGGTGTCGATGGAGAAGCCTTCCGGGGGCACTTCCCCGTCCCGGCGGCGTGCCGGAACAGAGACTCCTGTCCCCCAGATCTTGCTTCGCGATGGCGGCGGCTCTGTAACTTTTCTCGTATCGTAGCTTTTCCGTATCGAAGATTTAGGTCAGGGGGCTTATTATAGGCGAAGAGGCGGAGTCGAAAGGTCTACGGGGGGCCCACACAGTAGGCCGGCGCCCCCCCCCTCTGGCCGCGCCGCCTTATTGTGTGGGGCCCCTGTGGCCCCCCTCTGGTTCCTCTCGGGTGTTCTGGAAGCTTCGTGGAATTCTAAGATGCTGGGCGTTGATTTCGTCCAATTCCGAGAATATTTCCTTACTAGGATTTCTGAAACCAAAAACAGCAGAAAACAGGAACTGGCACTTCGGCATCTCGTCAATAGGTTAGTTCCGGAAATTCATAAAAACATCATAAAGTGTGAACAAAACATGTAGGTATTGTCATAAAACTAGCATGGAACATCAGAAATTATAGATACGTTGGAGACGTATCAAGCATCCCCAAGCTTAGTTCCTACTCGCCCTCGAGTAGGTAAACAATAACAAGAATAATTTCTGAGGTGACATGCTACCAACATAATATTGATCAACATTATTGTAAAGCATATGAAATGAATGGAGTGATCTGAAGCAATAGATTGCTAACAAAGAGATAATGACTAAACAAATGAATCGTATAGCAAAACTTTTCATGAATATTACTTTCAAGACAAGCATCAATAAGTCTTGCATAATAGCTAACTCATAAGCAATAAATTCTTAGTAGAATGCATTGAAGCAACACAAAGGATGATTAAATTTCAGCAATTGCTTTCAACTTGTAACATGCATATCTCATGGATATTTGTCAACATAGAGCAATATAACAAGTGCAATAGGTAAACATGTAAGAATCAATGCACACAGTGAACACAAGTGTTTGCTTCTAAGATAGAAAGAAGTAGGTAAACTGACTCAACATAAAGTAAAAGAATGGCCCTTCGCAGAGGGAAGCATGGATTACTATTTTTGTGCTAGAGCTATTATTTTGAAAACATAGAAACAATTTTGTCAACGGTAGTAATAATTCATATGTGCTATGCATAATACTTCCTACAAGTTGCAAGTCTCATGCATAGAGTACTAATAGTGCTCGCACCTTGTCCTAATCAGCTCGGATAACACGGATTATCATTGCATGACATATGTTTCAACCAAGTGTCACAAAGGGGTACCTCTATGCCGCATGTACAAAGGTCTAAGGAGAAAGCACGCATTGGATTTCTCGCTTTTGATTATTCTCAACTTAGACATCCATACCGGGACAACATAGACAACAGATAATGGAATCCTCTTTTAATGCATAAGCATTAAACAACAGATAATATTCTCATAAGAGATTGAGGTTATATGTCCAAACTGAAAACTTCCACCATGATACATGGCTTTGGTTAGCGGCCCAATGTTCTTCTCTAACACATGCATACTCAAACCATTTGATCATGAAATCACACTTACTTCAGACAAGACGAACATGCATAGCATCTCACATGATATCCAACAAAGGTAAAAAGTTGATGGCGTCCCCAGAAACGTGGTTACCGCTCAAAAAGCAACTTATAAGAACTAAGACACATAACTACATATTCATCACCACAATAGTTTTTAAGCTATTTGTCCCATGAGCTATATATTGCAAAGATAAAGGAATGAAATTTTAAAGGTAGCACTGAAGTAATTTACTTTGGAATGGCAGAAAAATACCACATAGTAGGTAGATATGGTGGACACAAATGGCATGGGTTTTGGCTCAAGGTGTTTGGATGCACGAGAAGCATTTCCTCTTAGTACAAGGTTTTGGGCTAGCAAGGTTGTTTGAAGCAAACACAAGTATGAACAGGTACAACAAAACTTACACAAGAACATATTGCAAGCATTATAAGACTCTACACTGTCTTCCTTGTTGTTCAAACACTTTACCAGAAAATATCTAGACTTAGAGAGACCAATCATGCAAACCAAATTTTAACAAGCTCTACGGTAGTTCTCCACTAATAGATTAAACTATATGATGCAAGAGCTTAAACATGATCTATGAGAGCTCAAAACAATTGCCAAGTTTCAAGTTATTCCAAACCATATGAAGCATTTTCTGATTCCAACCAAATAGCAACTAGTGAAGCGATCAACTTTCGCCCTTTAACATTAAAAGTAAGAATGAAGAACACTAGTGTTCATATGAAAAAGCGGAGCGTGTCTCTCTCCCACATGAGCATGAATTTATTCAGAGAATGAAAATAACAAAACGAAAATAAAAGCACACAGACGCTCCAAGTAAGTACATAAGATGTGACGGAATAAAAATATAGTTTCACTAGAAGTGACCTGATAAGTTATCGATGAAGAAGGGGATGCCTTGGGCATCCCCAAGCTTAGATGCTTGAGTCTTCTTAAAATATGCAGGGATGAACCACCGGGGCATCCCCAAGCTTAGACCTTTCACTCTTCTTGATCATAGTATATCATCCTCTTCTCTTGACCCTTCAAAACTTCCTCCGCACCAAACTTCAAGCAAACTCATTAGAGGGTTAGTGCATAATCAAAATTCACATGTTCAGAGGTGACACAATCATTATTAACACTTCTGGACATTTCACAAAGCTTCTGAAAGTTAATGGAACAAAGAAACTCATTCAACATAGCAAAAGCGGCAATGCGAAATAAAAGGCAGAATCTGTCAAAACAGAACAGTCCGTAAAGACGAATTTTGCAGGGGCACTTAACTTGCTCAAACGGAAAAACTTAAAACTAATGAAAGTTGCGTACATATCTGAGGATCACGCACGTAAATTTGCAGATTTTTTTTGACTCTCCTACAGAGAGATCTGTGCGAATTCGTGACAGACAGCAAATCTGTTTCTGCGCAGTAATCCAAATCTAGCATCAACTTTACCATAGAGACTTTACTTGGCACAAAAAACATGATAAGGAGAGGTTGTTACAGTAGTAAACAACTTCCAAGACTCAAGAAAACAGTAGCAAAATAAACACATGGGTTATCTCCCAAGAAGTTCTTTCTTTATAGCCATTAAGATGGCCTCAGTAATTTTAATGATGCTCTTGCAAGAAATAAGAGTTGAAGCAAAAGAGAGCATCAAGAGGCAAATTCAAAACTCATTTAAGCCTAACCCACTTCCTATGAAAAGGAATCTTGTACACAAATAAATTCATGAAGAACAAAGTGGTAAGCATAGAAAAGCAACACAAGCGCAATTTCAAGATTCTCAACATAAAGAGGGGAAACTTAATATTATTAAGATGCATATAACCATGTTTCCCTCTCTCATAATAACTTTCAGTAGCATCATGAACAAACTCAACAATATAACTATCACATACAACATTCTTGTCATGAGCCACATGCATAAAATTATTACTCTCCACATAAGCATAATCAATTTTATTAGTTGTAGTGGGAGCAAATTCAAGAAAGTAGCTATAACTATTATTCTCATCAAGTGTAGGAGGCATAGTATAATCATAATAAAATTTACTCTCCATAGTAGGCGGCACCAAAAGACCACTATCATTATAATCATCATAAATAGGAGGCAAAGTATCATCAAAGAAAATTTTCTCCTCAATGCTTGGGGGACTAAAAATATCATGCTCGTCAAAACCAGCTTCCCCAAGCTTAGAATTTTCAATATCATTAGTAACAATGGTGTTCAAAGCGTTCATACTAATATCATTGCTACTAGCATGCAAATAAGATTCCATAGGTTTTTTAATTTTCGCAGCAAACAATCCATGTCTTAACTCAGGAAATAGAATAAGAAGCTCATTGTTGCTTTCCATTATGCCTAACTAGTGTAAACAAGAAACCAAAAGATGCAATTGCAGGATCTAAAGGAGATAGCTTCGAGCACTTACAACGGCAACAGAAAATAACTTAGTTACCTGGGACCGGAGTATGAGTGCCTTTTAGCTTTCCTCCCGGGCAACGGCGCCAGAAAATAGCTTGATGTCTACTCACGCTTCTTTTCCTGTAGACAGTGTTGGGCCTCCAAGAGCGAGAGGTTTGTAGAACAGCGACAAGTTTTCCCTTAAGTGGATCACCCAAGGTTTATCGAACTCGGGAGGAAGAGGCCAAAGATATCCCTCTCAAGCAACCCTGCAATCACGATACAAGAAGTCTCTTGTGTCCCCAACACACCTAATACACTAGTCAGATGTATAGGTGCACTAGTTCGGCGAAGAGATAGTGAAATACAAGTAGTATGGATGTATATGAGTGGTAATAGCAATCTGAATAAAATATGGCAGCGACTAAACATGCAACAGAACAGTAAGTAAGCGGTGATTCGATGTTTGGAAACAAGCCTATGGATCATACTTTCACTAGTGGACTGATGCGCGTAGATGTACACGTCCGTTGGGAACCCCAAGAGGAAGGTGTGATGCGCACAGCAGCAAGTTTCCCTCAGAAAGAAACCAAGGTTATCGAATCAGTAGGAGCCAAGAAGCACGTGAAGGTTGTTGGTGGAGGAATGTAGTGCGGCACAACACCAGTGAAACCGGCGCCAACGTGGAACCTGCACAACACAATCAAAGTACTTTGCCCCAACGTAACAGTGAGGTTGTCAATCTCACCGGCTTGCTGAAAACAAAGGATTAAGCGTATCGAGTGGAAGATGGTGTTTGTTTGCAAAGAACAATAAAAAACAGTAGAATGTATTCAGATGTAAAAGAATGGACCGGGGTCCACAGTTCACTTGTGGTGTCTCTCCAATAAGATAACTAACATGCTGGGTGAACAAATTACAGGCGGGCAATAGAGAAATAAAGATTCAATACATACCAACGATGATTACTATGTGATTTAATCAGGGCATTACGACAAAGTACATAGACCGCTATCCAGCATGCATCTATGCCTAAATAATCCACCTTCAGGTTATCATCCGAACCCCTTCCAGTATTAAGTTGTAAACAACAGATAATTGCATTAAGTATGGTGCGTAATGTAATCAACACAAATATCCTTAGACAAAGATGTTTTATCCGTAGTAGCAACAGCACATCCACAACCTTAGAACCTACTGTCACGATCCCAGATTCAATGGAGGCATGAACCCAATATCGAGCATAATAACTCCCTCTTGGAGTTACAAGTATCAACTTGGCCAGAGCCTCTACTAGCAACGGAGAGCATGCAAGAACATAAACAACACATATATGATAGATTGATAATAAACTTGACATAATATTCTATATTCATCGGATCCCGCCAAACACAACATGTAGCATTACAAATAGATGATCTTGATCATGTTAGGCAGCTCACAAGATCTAAACAATGATAGCACAAGCGGAGAAGACAACCATCTAGCAACTGCTATGGACCCATAGTCCAAGGATGAACTACTCACGCATCAATCCGGAGGCGGGCATGATGATGTAGAGCCCCTCCGGTGATGATTCCCCTCTCCGGCGGGGTGCCGGAGGCGATCTCTGAATCCCCCGAGATGGGATTCACGACGGCGGCGTCTCCGGAAGGTTTTCCGTATCGTGGCTCTCGGTACAGGGGGTTTCGCGACGAAGGCTATTTGTAGGCGGAAGGGTAGGTCGGGGGCGACGCGAGGGGCCCGGACCACGGGGCCGCGCGGCCGGGGTCCGGGCCGCGCCGCCCTAGTGTCCGGCCACCTCGTGGCCCCACTTCCTTTCCCCTCGGTCTTCCGGAAGCTTCGTGTAAAAATAGGACCCCGGGCGTTGATTTCGTCCAATTCAGATAATATTTCCTTACTAGGATTTCGAAACCAAAAACAGCAGAAAACGACAATCGGCACTTCGGCATCTTGTTAATAGGTTAGTGCCGGAAAATGTATAATAATGCTGTAAAGTATGTATAAAACATTCAAGTATTGTCATAAAAGAAGCATGGAACATAAGAAATTATAGATACGTTTGAGACGTATCAAGCATCCCCAAGCTTAGTTCCTACTCGCCCTCGAGTAGGTAAACGAAAACACAAATAATTTTTGAAGTGACATGCTACCAACATAATCTTGATCAACATTATTGTAAAGCATATGAGATGAATGGAGTGATCTGAACAAAAGATTGCTAACAAAGATAATGACTAAACAAATGAATCATATAGCAAAACTTTTCATGAATAGTACTTTCAAGACAAGTATCAATAGACTTGCATAAGAGCTAACTCATAAGCAATAAATTCAAAGTAGAATGCATTGAAGCAACACAAAGGATGATTAAGTTTCAACAATTTCTTTCAACTTGTAACATGTATATCTCATGGATATTTGTCAACATAGAGTAATATAACAAGTGCAATAAGTAAACATGTATGAATCAATGCACACAGTTAACACAAGTGTTTGCTTCTAAGATAGAAACAAGTAGGTAAACTGACTTAACATGAAGTAAAAGATTGGCCCTTCGCAGAGGGAAGCATGGATTACTATTTTTGTGCTAGAGCTTTTGTTTTGAAAACATAGAAACAATTTTGTCAACGGTAGTAATAATTCATATGTGCTATGCATAATACTTCCTACAAGTTGCATGTCTCATGCATAGAGTACTAATAGTGCTCGCACCTTGTCCTAATCAGCTCGGAAAACACGGATTATCATCGCATAACATATGTTTCAACCAAGTGTCACAAAGGGGTACCTCTATGCCGCCTGTACAAGTGTCTAAGGAGAAAGCACGCGTTGGATTTCTCGCTTTTGATTATTCTCAACTTAGACATCCATACCGGGACAACATAGACAACAGATAATGGACTCCTCTTTTAATGCTTAAGCATTCAACAACGATTAATATTCTCATAAGAGATTGAGGTTGTATGTCCAAAGCTGAAACTTCCACCATGATACATGGCTTTAGTTGGCTGCCCAATGTTCTTCTCTAACATATGCATACTCAAACCATTTGATCATGAAATCGCACTTACTTCGGACAAGACGAACATGCATAGCATCTCACATGATATCCAACAAAGGTAAAGTTGATGGCGTCCCCGAAACATGGTTACCGCTCAACAAGCAACTTATAAGAATTAAGACACATAACTACATATTCATCACCACAATAGTTTTTAAGCTATTTGTCCCATGAGCTATATATTGCAAAGATAAAGGAATGAAATTTTAAAGGTAGCACTCAAGTAATTTACTTTGGAATGGCGAGAAAAATACCACATAGTAGGTAGATATGGTGGACACAAATGGCATGGGTTTTGGCTCAAGGTATTTGGATGCACGAGAAGCATTTCCTCTCAGTACAAGGTTTGGGCTAGCAAGGTTGTTTGAAGCAAACACAAGTATGAACAGGTACAGCAAAACTTACACAAGAACATATTACAAACATTATAAGGATCTACACTGTCTTCCTTGTTGTTCAAAACACTTTACCCGAAAATATCTAGACTTAGAGAGACCAATCATGCAAATCAAATTAAACAATCTCTACAGTAGTTCTTCATTAATAGATTAAACTACATGATGCAAGAGCTTAAACATGATCTATGAGAGCTCAAACAATTGCCAAGTTGCCAAACCATATGCAGCATTTTCTGATTCCAACCAAACAGCAATTTAACGAAGCAATTTCAGCCTTCGCCATGAACATTAAAGCACAATTAAGAACACAAGTGTTCCATATGAAAAAGCGGAGCGTAATATCTCCAATATAAGGATGGTGGGATCCACCTTTATTCTAACCAAAACGAAAATAAAAGCAAACCGACGCTCCAAGTAAAGAACGTAAGATGTGATGGAATAAATATATATAGTTTCACTAGAAGTGACCTGATAATGTTGTCGATGAAGAAGGGGATGCCTTGGGCATCCCCAAGCTTAGATGCTTGAGTCTTCTTAAAATATGCAGGGATGAACCACCGGGGCATCCCCAAGCTTAGAACTTTCACT
Source organism: Lolium rigidum (assembly GCF_022539505.1). NCBI lineage: Eukaryota > Viridiplantae > Streptophyta > Magnoliopsida > Poales > Poaceae > Lolium > Lolium rigidum. The sequence continues at coordinate 338,628,547 of NC_061514.1, forward strand.
CTTCTTGATCATAGTATATCATCCTCTTCTCTTGACCCTTGAAAACTTCCTCCACAACAAACTTCAAGCAAACTCATTAGAGGCTTAGTGCATAATTACAAATTCACATATTCAGAGGTGACACAATCATTCTTAACACTTCGGGACATTGCACAAAGCTTCTGAAAGTTAATGGAACAAAGAAACTCATTCAACATAGCAAAAGCGGCAATGCGAAATAAAAGGCAGAATCTGTCAAAAACAGAACGATCCAGTAAAGATGAATCTGGCAGGGGCACTTAACTTTCTCAAATGGAAAAACTCAAAACTAATGAAAGTTGCGTACATATATGAGGATCACGCTCGTAAATTGCAGATTTTTTCGATTTTTTTACAGGGAGCTCTGCAAGAATTCGTGGCAGAGAGCAATGTTGTTTCTGCGCAGCAATCCCGAATATAGCATCAACTTTAGCATAGAAACTTTACTTGGCACAAAAACATGATAAGGAGAGGTTGCTACAGTAGTAAACAACTTCAAAGACTCAACAATACAGTAAATAAAATAAAACATGGGTTATCTCCCAAGAAGTGCTTTTCTTTAACGCCTTTCAGCTAGGCGCGAAAGTGCAAATCAAGTAACATCAAGAGAAGAAGCATCAACATCATAGCTTGTTCTAATAATAGAATCAAAAGGCAACTTCATTCTCTTTCTAGGGAAGTGTTCCATACCTTTCTTGAGAGGAAATTGATATTTAATATTACCTTCCTTCATATCAATAACAGCACCAACGGTTCGAAGAAAATGTCTTCCCAACACAATAGGACAAGATGCATTGCATTCAATATCCAAGACAACAAACTCAACGGGGACAAGGTTATTGTTAACCGTAATGCGCACATTATCAATCCTCCCCAAAGGTTTCTTTTTAACATTATCGGCAAGATTAACATCCAAATAACAATTCTTCAATGGTGGCAAGTCAAGCATATCATAAATCTTTTTAGGCATAACAGAAATACTTGCACCAAGATCACATAAAGCATTACACTCAAAGTCATTGAATTTCATCTTAATGATGGGCTCCCAACCATCTTCTAACTTCCTAGGGATAGAAGCTTCAAGTTTTAATTTCTCTTCCCTAGCTTTAATGAGAGCATTTGTAATATGTTTCGTAAAGGCTAAATTTATAGCACTAGTATTGGGACTTCTAGCAAGTTTTTGTAAGAACTTTATAACTTCAGTAATATGACCATCATCAAAATCTAAACCATTATGTTCTACAGCAATGGAATCATTGTCACCAATATTTTGAAAAATTTCAGCAGTTTTATCACAAACAGATAGTTTAAGCAGCTTCGAGCAATTTTGTACGCTTTGCACTAGGAGTAGAAACATTGCCAACACCAATTATTTTACCATTGATAGTAGGAGGCATAGCAACATGTGTAGAATCAACATTACTAGTGGTGGTAATATTCCATACTTTAACTACATTACTGTCTTTAGCAAGTTTTTCTTTTTCTTCTCTATCCCACCTAGCATGCAATTCAGCCAACAGTCTAATATTATCATTAATTCGAACTTGGATGGAATTTGTTTTAGCAAACCTAGCATCTTTAACTTCCTCAAGCATAACTTTAAGTTTTAAAAGATCAACATCAAGAGCAAGACTATCAACCTTGGAAGCAAGAACATCAATTTTACCAAGCTTTTATTCAACAGTTTTATTGAAAGCAGTTTGTGTACTAATAAATTCTTTAAGCATGACTTCAAGACCAGAGGGTACACTCTTATTATTGTTGTAAGAATTACCATAAAAATTACCATAACCGTTACCATTATTAGAAGGATATGGCCTATAGTTGTTGTTACCATAATTATTCCCATAAGCATTGTTGTTGAATTATTACTCTTAATGAAATTCACATCAACATTTTCTTCTTGAGCAACCAATGAAGCTAAAGGAACATTATTAGGATCAATATGAGATCTACCATTTGCAAGCATAGACATAATAGCATCAATCTTATCACCCAAAGAAGAGGTTTCTTCAACAGAATTTACCTTCTTACCTTGAGGAGTTCTTTCAGTGTGCCATTCAGAGTAATTGATCATCATATCATCAAGTAGATTTGTTGCGGCGCCCAGGGTGATGGACATAAAAGTACCTTCAGCAGCTGAATCCAATAGGTTCCTCGAGGAAAAATTCAATCCTGCATAAAAGGTTTGGATGATCATCCAAGTAGTCAGTCCATGGGTTGGGCAATTCTTTACCAAAGATTTCATTCTCTCCCATGCTTGAGCAACATGTTCATTATCAAATTGTTTAAAGTTCATAATGCTACTTCTCAAAGATATAATCTTAGCCAGGAGGATAATATTTACTAATAAAAGCATCTTTACACTTAGTCCATGAATCAATACTATTTTTAGGCAAAGAAAGCAACCAATCTTTAGCTCTTCCTCTTAATGAGAAAGGAAACAATTTCAGTTTTATAATATCACCATCTATATCCTTATACTTTTGCATTTCACAAAGTTCAACAAAATTATTAAGATGGGCAAGCAACATCATCGGTACTAACACCAGAAAATTGCTCTCTCATAACAAGATTCAGTAAAGCAGGTTTAATTTCATAGAATTCTGCTGTAGTAGCTGGTGGAGCAATAGGAGTACATATAAAATCATTATTATTTGTGCTAGTGAAATCACACAACCTAGTATTTTCAGGAGTACCCATTATAGCAGTAGTAAAAGTAAACTAGGCAAATAAAGTAAAGACAAGTAACTAATTTTTTTGTGTTTTGATATAGAACTAGTAAATAAGATAATAAGTAAAGTAACTAAATTTTTTGTGTTTTTAATATGAAGCAAACAAGACAGTAAATAAAAATAAAGTAAAGCAAGACAAAAACAAAGTAAAGAGATTGGAAGTGGAGACTCCCCTTGCAGCGTGTCTTGATCTCCCCGGCAACGGCGCCAGAAAAAGAGCTTGATGCGCGTAGATGTACACGTCCGTTGGGAACCCCAAGAGGAAGGTGTGATGTGCACAGCAGCAAGTTTTCCCTCGTAAAGAAACCAAGGTTATCGAACCGAAGAGGAGCCAAGGAGCACGTGAAGGTTGTTGGTGGAGGAATGTAGTGCGGTGCAACACCAGGTGAAACCGGCGCCAATGTGGAACCCGCACAACACAATCAAAGTACTTTGCCCCAACGTAACAGTGAGGTTGTCAATCTCACCGGCTTGCTGAAAACAAAGGATTAAGCGTATCGAGTGGAAGATGGTGTTTGTTTGCAAAGAACAGTAAAGAACAGTAGAATGTATTCAGATGTAAAAGAATGGACCGGGGTCCACAGTTCACTAGTGGTGTCTCTCCAATAAGATAACTAACATGCTGGGTGAACAAATTACAGGCGGGCAATTGACAAATAAAGATTCAATACATACCAACGATGATTACTATGTGATTTAATCGGGCATTACGACAAAGTACATAGACCGCTATCCAGCATGCATCTATGCCTAAATAATCCACCTTCAAGTTATCATCCGAACCCCTTCCAGTATTAAGTTGTAAACAACAGATAATTGCATTAAGTATGGTGCGTAATGTAATCAACACAAATATCCTTAGACAAAGCTTCAATGTTTTATCCCTAGTAGCAACATCACATCCACAACCTTAGAACCTACTGTCACGATCCCAGATTCAATGGAGGCATGAACCCACTATCGAGCATAATTACTCCCTCTTGGAGTTACAAGTATCAACGGAGAGCATGCAAGAACATAAACAACACATATATGATAGATTGATAATCAACTTGACAAAATATTCTATATTCATCGGATCCTGCCAAACACAACATGTAGCATTACAAATAGATGATCTTGGTCATGTTAGGCAGCTCACAAGATCTAAACAATGATAGCACAAGCGGAGAAGACAACCATCTAGCTACTGCTATGGACCCATAGTCCAAGGATGAACTACTCACGCATCAATCCCGAGGCGGGCATGATGATGTAGAGCCCCTCCGGTGATGATTCCCCTCTCGCAGGGTGCCGGAGGCGATCTCCTGAATCCCCCGAGATGGGATTCGCGACGGCGGCGTCTCTGGAAGGTTTTCCGTATCGTGGCTCTCGGTACAGGGGGTTTCGCGACGAAGGCTATTTGTAGGCGGAAGGGTAGGTCAGGGGGCGACGCGAGGGGCCCAGACCACAGGGCCGCGCGGCCAGGGCCTGGGCCGCGCCGCCCTGTTGTCTGGCCACCTCGTGGCCCCACTTCCTTTCCCCCTCGGTCTTCTGGAAGCTTCATGTAAAAATAGGACCCTGGGCGTTGATTTCGTCCAATTCCGAGAATATTTCCTTACTAGGATTTCTGAAACCAAAAACAGCAGAAAACAGCAACTGGCACTTCGGCATCTTGTTAATAGGTTAATGCCGGAAAATGTATAATAATGTTGTAAAGTATGTATAAAACATTCAAGTATTGTCATAAAAGTAGCTTGGAACATAAGAAATTATAGATACGTTTGAGACGTATCATGGACACTCTCAACATTGATCACATAATAAATTAATAACTTCTCCTCATTTGTGCTACATACACTCTTTTGTTGGATGACAAACACCATTCACTGTGTAGGGCTACAAGAGCTCCCTCAAGCCGGAGTTAACAAGTGCCACAACATTCTGTATTCATATATAAGTAACCTTAGAGCATAATAGATCTTTGCAAAATAAACCAAGAACTAACATAGCATACACACTGTCCACATTACACTATGAAAGGAGGAACAGATCACATCAATACTATCATAATGATAATTAACTCCACAACCTACAAGAGATCATGATCATAGCCTACGACAAGAACCACATGATGCACACACAGGCACCTTTACACCATGCAGGAGGAATAGACTACTTTAATAACATCACATGAGTAGCACATAGACTAGTAGCAATACAAAGCTCATCATATGGATCTCAATCATGCAAGCAATTCACGAGATCATTGTATTGGAGTACAGAGAGAGAGAGATTAACCACATAGCTACCGGTACAGCCCTTAGCCTCGAGGGAGAACTACTCCCTCCTCATCATGGGAGAAGCATCGTTGATGGAGATGGCGGTGAAGATGGCGGTGGTGTCGATGGAGAAGCCTTCCGGGGGCACTTCCCCGTCCCGGCGGCGTGCCGGAACAGAGACTCCTGTCCCCCAGATCTTGGCTTCGCGATGGCGGCGGCTCTGGAACTTTTCTCGTATCGTAGCTTTTCCGTATCGAAGATTTAGGTCAGGGGGCTTCTTATAGGCGAAGAGGCGGAGTCGAAAGGGCTACGGGGGGCCCACACAGTAGGCCGGCGGCCCCCCTCTGGCCGCGCCGCCTTATTGTGTGGGGCCCCTGTGGCCCCCCTCTGGTTCCTCTCGGGTGTTCTGGAAGCTTCGTGAAATTCTAAGATGCTGGGCGTTGATTTCGTCCAATTCCGAGAATATTTCCTTACTAGGATTTCTGAAACCAAAAACAGCAGAAAACAGGAACTGGCACTTCGGCATCTCGTCAATAGTTTAGTTCCGGAAAATGCATAAAAACATCATAAAGTGTGAACAAAAGATGTAGGTATTCCCGTAAAACTAGCATGGAACATGAGAAATTATAGATACGTTGGAGACGTATTAGCCAGAGCCTCTACTAGCAACAGAGAGCATGCAAGAACATAAACAACACATATATGATAGATTGATAATCAACTTGAAATAATATTCTATATTCATCGGATCCCGCCAAACACAACATGTAGCATTACAAATAGATGATCTTGATCATGTTAGGCAGCTCACAAGATCTAAACATGATAGCACAAGAGGAGAAGACAACCAACTAGCTACTGCTATGGACCCATAGTCCAAGGATGAACTACTCACGCATCAATCCGGAGGCGGGCATGATGATGTAGAGCCCTCCAGTGATGATTCCCCTCTCCGGCAGGGTGCCGGAGGCGATCTCCTGAATCCCCCGAGATGGGATTGGCGGCGGCGTCTCTGGAAGGTTTTTCGTATCTTGGCTCTCGGTACAGGGGTATTCGCGACGAAGGCTATAAGTAGGCGGAAGGGTAGGTCAGGAGGCGGCGCGAGGGGCCCACACCATAGGGCGGCGCTGGCCCCCCCTAGGCCGCGCGCCCTATGGTGGCGGTGCCTCGTCGCCCTACTTCGTTATCCCTTCGGTCTTCCGGAAGCTTCGTGGAAAAATAAGACCCTGGGCGTTGATTTCGTCCAATTCCGAGAATATTTTCTTTGTAGGATTTCTGAAACCAAAAACAGCAGAAAATAGCAACTGGCGCTTCGGCATCTTGTTAATAGGTTAGTGCCGGAAAATGCATAATAATGATGTAAAGTATATATAAAACATGTGAGTATTATCATAAAAGTAGCATGGAACATAAGAAATTATAGATACGTTTGAGACGTATCAAGCATCCCCAAGCTTAGTTCCTACTCGCCCTCGAGTAGGTAAACGATAATAACAATAATTTCTGAAGTGACATGCTACCAACATAATCTTGATCAACATCATTATAAAGCATATGAGATGGATGGAGTGATCTGAAGCAAAAGATTGCTAACAAAAGATGATGACTAAACAAATGAATCATATAGCAAAACTTTTCATGAATAGTACTTTCAAGACAAGTATCAACAAGACTTGCATAAGAGCTAACTCATAAAGCAATAAATTCAAAGTAGAATGCATTGAAGCAACACCAAGGATGATTAAGTTTCAGCAATTGCTTTCAACTTGTAACATATGTATATCTCATGGATATTTGTCAACATAGAGTAATTTAACAAGTGCAATAAGTAATCATGTAAGAATCAATGCACAGAGTTAACACAAGTGTTTGCTTCTAAGATAGAAAGGAGTAGGTAGACTGACTCAACATAAAGTAAAAGAATGGCCCTTCGCAGAGGGAAGCATGGATTACTATTTTTGTGCTAGAGCTTTTGTTTTGAAAACATAGAAACAATTTTGTCAATGGTAGTAATAATTCATATGTGCTATGCATAATACTTCCTACAAGTTGAAAGCCTCATGCATAGAATACCAATAGTGCCCGCACCTTGTCCTAATTAGCTTGGATTACATGGATTATCATTGCATAACATATGTTTCAACCAAGTGTCACAAAGGGGTACCTCTATGCCGCCCTGTACAAAGGTCCAAGGAGATCAATTGCATTTGATTTCTCGTTTTTAATAGATCTCAACTTAAGACATCCATACCGGGACAACATAGACAACAGATAATGGACTCCTCTTTTAATGCTTAAGCATTCAACAACAGATAATATTCTCATAAGAGAGTGAGGATGAATGTGCAAACTGAAAACTTCCACCATGATACATGGCTTTGGTTAGCGGCCCAATGTTCTTCTCTAACATATGCATACTCAAACCATTTGATCATGATAAATCACCCTTACTTCAGACAAGACGAACATGCATAGCATCTCACATGATATCCAACAAAGGTAAAAAGTTGATGGCATCCCCAGAAACATGGTTACCGCTCAACAAGCAACTTATAAGAACTAAGACACATAGCTACATATTCATCACCACAATAGTTTTTAAGCTATTTTCCCATGAGCTATATATTGCAAAGATAAAGGAATAAAATTTTAAAGGTAGCACTCAAGTAATTTACTTTGGAATGGCAAAAAAATACCACATAGTAGGTAGATATGGTGGACACAAATGGCATGGGTTTTGGCTCAAGGTGTTTGGATGCACGAGAAGCATTTCCTCTCAGTACAAGGCTTTGGCTAGCAAGGTTGTTTGAAGCAAACACAAGTATGAACAGGTACAACAAAACTTACACAAGAACATATTGCAAGCATTATAAGACTCTACACTGTCTTCCTTGTTGTTCAAACACTCACCAGAAAATATCTAGACCTTAGAGAGACCAATCATGCAAACCAAATTTCAACAAGCTCTATGGTAGTTCTCCACTAATAGATTAAACTACATGATGCAAGAGCTTAAACATGATCTATGGGAGCTCAAAACAATTGCCAAGTATCAAGTTATTCCAAACTATATGAAGCATTTTCTGATTCCATCCAAATAGCAATCAACGAAGCAATTTTCAGCCTTCGCCATGAACATTAAAGCACAACTAAGAACACAAGTGTTCCATATGAAAAAGCGGAGCGTAATATCTCCAATACAAGGATGGCGGGATCCAACTTTATTCAAACCAAAACAAAAATAAAATCAAACAGACGCTCCAAGTAAAGAACATAAGATGTGATGGAATAAAAATATAGTTTCACTAGAAGTGACCTGATAAGTTGTCGATGAAGAAGGGGATGCCTTGGGAATCCCCAAGCTTAGATGCTTGAGTCTTCTTAAAATATGCAGGGATGAACCACCGGGGCATCTCCAAGCTTAGACCTTTCACTCTTCTTGATCATATTGTATCATCCTCTTCTCTTGACCCTTGAAAACTTCCTCCACACCAAACTTCAAGCAAACTCATTAGAGGGTTAGTGCATAATCAAAAATTCATACATTCAGAGGTGACATAATCATTCTTAACACTTCTGGACATTGCACAAAGCTACTGAAGGTTAATGGAACAAAGAAACCCATTCAACATAGCAAAAGCGGCAATGCGAAATAAAAGGCAGAATCTGTCAAAACAGAACAGTCCATAAAGACGAATTTTCCAGAGGCACTTAACTTGCTCAAACGGGAAAACTCAAAACTAATGAAAGTTGCGTACATATCTGAGGATCACGCACGTAAATTGGAAGATTTTTTTGATTTTTCTACAGAGAGTTCTACGCAAATTCGTGATAGACAGCAATTCTGTTTCTGCGTAGCAATCCAAATCTAGCATCAACTTTACCATAGAGACTTTACTTGGCACAAAAACATGATAAGGAGAGGTTGCTACAGTAGTAACAACTTCCAAGACTCAACAATACAGTAATAAAATAAAACATGGGTTATCTCCCAAGAAGTGCTTTTCTTTAAAGCCTTTCAGCTAGGCGCAAAAAATGCAAATCAAGTATTGTCTAGAGAAGAAGCATCAACATCATAATTTTTCTTACAAACACAACTTGTTGCAGAGGGTACCTTAGATGCTCCATTATCCAAATTTCCCTTGGTGGTGCTAGGGGTTTTATCAATTTTAGGCCTATAATAATTCTTTGGTTTAGGCACCTTAGAGACATACATGAATTTTTGCTCTTTACCCACATAAGCTATCTCCTTAACCTTAAGAGAAGAAAAAGTTGAACCCAAGGTTCCCATAGCTTTTTCAAGTTCACTAATCCTATTGGTTTGATTATCATGGACAACATAAGTTTCTAGGACATCAATTCTTTCATCAATTCCTCCTAGGGATTTATCAAGTTTATCAGTATTATCAAGCAGCATTCCCAATTTAGTTTCAACACTTGGAAATTTTTTCTCTATGGCTTCCAACTTTTTCATGACATCCTCAAGAGAGATTTCAATTTTAACTTCATTAACAGGTGGTGTTCCTACTAGACTCTCAATGATGCAGCTAGCTTCTAAAGAAGGAGTACTTATGAAATTACCTCCCGAAAGAGTATCAAGAACATACCTATTCCAGTTAGATATACCAACATAAAAGTTCGTAAGAAGGATAATAGTGGAGTGTTTCTTAATGCACCTATGATGAGCATTACTAATTCTGTACCAAGCATCTTTAAAACTTTCTCCACCTTGTTGATTAAAAGAACGCACTTCAACTTCAGGATTACTCATTTTAGCAGTAATAAAAGTAAACTAAGAAAGTAGAATAAAATAAAGACAAGTAACTAAGTTTTTTGTGTTTTGATATAGAGCTAGTAAATAAGACAGAAAGTAAAGAAACTAATTTTGTTGTGTTTTTAATATAAAGCAAACAAGATAGTAAATAAAGTAAAGTAAAGCAAGACAAAAACAAAGTAAAGAGATTGGATGTGGAAGACTCCCCTTGCAGCGTGTCTTGATCTCCCCGGCAACGGCGCCAGTGTAGGATAACGTTGCATAGAAAACAAAAATTGTCCTACCGCAAACACGCAATCCAAGCCAAGATGCAATCTAGAAGACGGTAGCAACGAGGGGATTATCGAGTCTCACCCTTGAAGAGATTCCAAAGCCTACAAGATGAGGCTCTTGTTGCTGCGGTAGACGATCACTTGCCACTTGCGAAAGCGCGTAGAAGATCTTGATCACGGCGCCACGAACGGGCAGCACCTCCGTACTCGGTCACACATTCGGTTGTTGATGAAGACGACGTCCACCTCCCCGTTCCAGCGGGCAGCGGAAGTAGTAGCTTCTCTTGAATCCGACAGCACGACGGCGTGGTGTCGATGGCGGTGGAGAACTCCGGCGGAGCTTCGCTAAAGCACGCGGGAGCTATGGAGGAGAAGGGGGCGGCTAGGGTTTGGGAGGAGGTGGCCGGCCACTCAAGGGGGGCGGCCAGGTTGTGGTCTTGGGGTGGCCGGCCCCTCCCCTTGGCCCCTCATTATATAGGTGGAAGCCCCAAGTGTTGGACTACAAGTCTCCGAATAAGACCCGAACCCAAAACCTTCCATGTGATAGGGAAACCTACCTAAGGTGGGAATCCCACTTGAGGTGGGATTCCCCCCTTCCATGTGGGGGGTGGCCGGCCCCATAGAGGGAGTCCACTTGGGACTCCTCCCCTTATAGGGTTGGCCGGCCATGGAGGTGGAGTCCCTCCGGGACTCCACCTTCCTTGGTGGTTTCTTCCGGACTTTTCTAGAACCTTCTAGAACCTTCCATAGAACCTTCCGAATCATTTTCAAACACATAAAATGACATCCTATATATGAATCTTATTCTCCGGACCATTCCGGAACTCCTCGTGATGTCCGGGATCTCATCCGGGACTCCGAACAAATATTCGAACTCCATTCCATATTCAAGTTCTACCATTTCTACATCCAACTTTAAGTGTGTTACCCTACGGTTCGCGAACTATGCGGACATGGTTGAGTACTCACTCCGACCAATAACCAATAGCGGGATACGGGAGATCCATAATGGCTCCCACATATTCAACGATGACTTTAGTGATCGAATGAACCATTCACATACGATACCAATTCCCTTTGTCACGCGATATTTTACTTGTCCGAGGTTTGATCATCGGTATCACACTATACCTTGTTCAACCTCGTCTCCTGACAAGTACTCTTTACTCGTACCGTGGTATGTGGTCTCTTATGAACTTATTCATATGCTTGCAAGACATTGGACGACATTCCACCGAGAGGGCCCAGAGTATATCTATCCGTCATCGGGATGGACAAATCCCACTGTTGATCCATATGCCTCAACTCATACTTTCCGGATACTTAATCCCACCTTTATAACCACCCATTTACGTAGTGGCGTTTGATGTAATCAAAGTACCTTTTCGGTATAAGTGATTTATATGATCTCATGGTCATAAGGACTAGGTAACTATGTATCGAAAGCTTATAGCAAATAACTTAATGACGTGATCTTATGCTACGCTTAATTGGGTGTGTCCATTACATCATTCATATAATGATATAACCTTGTTATTAATAACATCCAATGTTCATGATTATGAAACTAATCATCTATTAATCAACAAGCTAGTTAAGAGGCTTACTAGGGACTCTTTGTTGTTTACATATCACACATGTATCAATGTTTCGGTTAATACAATTATAGCAGGGTATATAAACATTATCATAAACACAAAGATATATAATAACCATTTATTATTGCCTCTTGGGCATATCTCCAACAGTCTCCCACTTGCACTAGAGTCAATATTCTAGTTTACATATGTAAAGATATAACACCTTGGCCTTCTGGTGCTTTATCATGTTTTGCACACGGGAGAGGTTTTAGTCAACGGTTCTGACACACTCAGAAACGTATGTATTTTGCAATTCATTTGCGTCTTCACGCATCACTCATTTTCCAAATGAGTCGGCATTAAATATGTTTGGTCTCTGGTGGAACCTTAATTCCGCTGATGCTGAAATATGTCACTAATATTGTCACACACAATATAGCTTCAAAGTTCTGACACTATCGGAACTACACCAAGTTCTCAAAGAACTTCTTGACTCAACATCCTCAATCATTGTCAAAACAATGACATGCTCTGCCTTCTTTTGTAGAATCCGTCACAATATTTAGAACTCTTCTAAATCTAGCATTGTGCTACCTTTTAAACAACACTTAGCCTAATTGAGATTTGAAATTTATTTTTATATGTGACCAAACTAATATCGGTGCAACACTTTACAGCGATTTGTTTGTCATTACCCTATACAAAAATATATTTATATATCCTTGATTCTTCTAAAGTACTCAAGGATATTCTTACTGTCGTCCAATGATCATCACATGAATCATTCGGTATATGCTCATAACACTTTAGAGCACGGGACATCCGATTATGTACATATTATACGTGATCCATAATCACTCATGTGTTTTAACTCATTGAGTGTCAGATACACTCAAGTCTTGTTAAAATTTCACATGACAAGAACATTTTCTTAATATTTCTATATTGAACTACTTCAATATCCTTTCTATGTACTTTGACTTAAACTTATTATGTGTTTCAATCTATCTTCATAGATCTTGACACTAAATATGTTTCAGTTCATATTCTTTCATTGAAGTTAATTCTCAATGAAACCTTTTATAATCAAGTATATAATTACATCATTTATATCCAACTATATGTCATCTACATAAAGTATTATAAATATGTCTCAGCGCTCCCACTTAATTTCTTGAAAATGCAAGAATCTTCATCGTTTCTGATAAAATCAAAAACTCTTTGACTATTTCATCCGGTGAAGATTCTAACTCCGCGATACTCACTTCATCCAATTGAAGTTCGTATACCTATCTAGTATTCTACGGACTAGCAAAACAATTGGTTGTATCTTGTATACACCTTTAATACACACTTCTGTTAAGTAATGTATTTTGCCATCCCACTATCATATCTGATGAAAGAAATATGTAGCGATTACTAGAATAATCCATATAGACTATAAGCATTGCTACGGAAGATCTAATCTTATCGTAGTCAACTCTTTGAACTTTGTCGTAAACAACTTTTCGACAAGTCGAGCTTATTCAAGGATATTCCATCCAAGTTCATCAATTTCATAGATCCATTTACTTTCAAAAAATATTCATCTATCTTGGATTTCATGGCGTATAGCCATTTTAACGGAGTCAGGGCCCATCATAACTTCTTTGTTTGTAGTTGGTTTATCATTGTTCAAAAAACAATCCTTCATTCACAAATCATTTATTTGATCACAAAGTAAACTAAACCTACAAGGTTCAATAGGTACTTCGATCTCCATGACTAAAACACTTTGTAGTCATGGGAGTCATGATTGTCGTAGCCGCTACCGGAACCTATTTCCGATGCTGCGCTACTCTGATCATTATGCTCAGGTTCATAAACCTTATCAAGTTCTATTGTCCTCCCACTAAAATACTTCGCTAGAAAACAATTTCTTGGAAATAAGCAAGTAATATTAACAAACACTTTTGTCTTTTACTTCATAGTGGAAAGAATTCCCAATCAATTCTCTGGGATAACCAACAAAGACATTCATCCGATTTTGGTTGTAAACTCATTTACTTATGCTATGCATACCAAAATTTAAGAAAGGACTATTAGGGTTCATACCCATGCCATAACTCGTATGGTGTCATTTCAATGGATCATGATGATCCTCTATTTAGTGTAAAAGCGGTAGTCTCTAAAGCATAATCCACAAAAATTATAATGGCGTCATTTTATATTATCTCATCATTAATCCAACAAGGTTTGGATACATCTCTTGGATACTCTATCATCATTATGATAATCCAAGAAATGTGAGTTGTAGAACAATTTCATAACTCTCTTAGATGTTTTGCTAAAACTCGTAATTCAAATATTTCCACTATAATCCAATCATAGATATTTGACTTTTCTATTACGATGATTTCCACTTCATGCTGAAATTTATTTGAATCCATTCAAATGTTTCAAACTTCTTCCGTATCGAATATATCCACATATATACTCAATTCATTGTTGGAAGTTTTCATGAAGTAGAAGAATCTCCCGCACACAACTATGCCCAGTGAACCACATACATCATCATGTATATTTTCACTAAGTTAGTTGCCCGTTTCAACTCTTGGCCTATGAACGGTATTTTAGTCATTCTCTTTAGAAAAGATTTGCAAGCGCCAAACGATTCAAAAATCAAATGACTCCAAAAATCCATTTGCATGGAGTTCCTTCATGCGTTCCTCTCTAACATGACCTAAATGGCGGTTCCACAAATAAGTGGAATTCAAATCATTTGCCTTATGGCATTTTAGCGTCAGTGTTATGTATGTGTGTTTCACCATTAAGATTTATAATAACTTATCCATCGTATATGGAGTAATGTCATAATTTGAACAACTCATTGTTTTCATTTGACTAGAGCAAAATAACAATTATTAAGTTCTTTATTATAAATTCTAAGGGCTAGGTATAATGCCAACGACAAACATAATAACACTTTATTATGTTCCAGACGTGCATTATTACCATATTCTTTATAAGTCACTTAGGCCATTGTATTCTTGTATTGCGTTGTATTGTATGACATCTCATACCAACCAATCTGGTACAAATACCCAAGAATTTCATTGTGTGACAAAACAAGGAATACATCCATAACATGTATATCATGTATATACACACGAGCTAGACTTTCTAGTCTTTTCTTTTCTTTCTATACTGCCAAAATATCTTTTATAGTTTCTCTTTTAGCTTTCCTCATTATTCAGAAAAACACTTCAACATCATAGACTTCTAGATTTGTTGGTCAAATACCAATAACCTTGAGGTTCTTACTTTGAAGTTGATCATCATATGAAAAGTGTTCATGATTTCACTATTAGTAACTTTGTAATATGATGAACAATTTCACTCATAATTTTATCATATCATGATGACTTTCCGAGACCATGTCTGTACATACTAGGCTCGTAAAGTTTAACCTTAGTATTCGTATGTGCAAATCTGGCTTGCACCCGTTGTATGCACTCGTGGAATCTATGACACCCGATCATCACGAGATGCTTCGAAACGACGAGTCTCAGCAACGGTGCATACTAAGGACGATTACTTCATGGATATGCGAATATTGTTAGTGCCCCAATAGTTGGAGGATTGGGACGCCTGGCGTCTTCAACCTTCGTACATTCCCATAAAACTTATGAGTTTATGTACTCTCACCAAATTATATTCTATCACCTTGCAATAAGGTCTTAGATATCACATATATCTCATACCTCGCTTATTTCGAAAACAAAATTTCCAGCTCCTTACTTTAATTTCAAACGGATTTGAACTTCAAGTTTCATGGAGACAAGATGATTTTAAGTACTAATTGAAACCATTGTTCTTTGAATCAACAATGTGAGGTTTACTAAAAGTTTGCAATAGGACTTAAACATTTCTTGATTCTTTAACAATACGGTACCAGTCCGTAAAGTTTATTTTCAGATTTTAACAGTATTTCTATCTCAATAACAAGACTAGCGCTTGGTAGGAAAAACGGATGCCAATACTACAAATTAATTCAAAATACTACTCAGACTATGTTTATGATAATTGGTTCATGTTTTAATCTAATTACTAATGAACTCCCACTTAATACAACATCCCTCATAGTTGTTAAGTGGTACACGATCCAGATCGACTACACCAAAACCGATCATCACGTGAGATGATGTAGCTTCAATGGTGAACATCAACATGTTGATCATATCATCCATATGACTCGTGTTCAACCTTTCGGTTTCCGTTGTCCCGAGGCCATGTCTGTACATGCTAGGCTCGTCAAGCAAACCCAAGTATTCCGCGTGTGCAACATGGCTTACACCCGTTGTATGTGAACGTTGAGTCTATCACATCCGATCATCACGAGATGCTTCGAAACGACGAACTATATCAACGGTGCATACGAGGAGAACACTTTATTATCTTGATATTAATGTGAGGGATCATCTTATAATGCTACCGTCGCGATCTAAGCAAAATAAGATGCATAAAGGATTAACATCACATGCAATTCATATGTGATATGATATGGCCCTTTAGTCTTTGCGCCTTCGATCTTCATCTCCAAAGCACGGACATGATCTCCATCATCAACGAGCATGATCTCCATCATCGTCGGCGTAGCGTCAAGGTCCATGGCGCCGTCTTCATGGTTGTTCACCTCATGTAGCAACTATTACAACTACTTTGAAATACTACTCAACATGAAATTTAAAGACAACCACAAGGCTCCTGCCGGTTGCCACAATACAATAATGATCATCTCATACATATTCATCATCACATCATGGCCATATCACATCACCAAACCCTGCAAAAACAAGTTAGACGTCTCTAATTTGGTTTGCATATTTTACGTGGTTTAGGGTTTATGAGTGAGATCTAATCTACCTACGAACATGAACCACAACGGTGATACTAGTGTTGTCAATAGAAAAGTAAATTGAATCTTCACTATAGTAGGAGAGACAGACACCCGCAAAGCCACTTATGCAATACAAGTTGCATGTCAAGCGTGGAGCAAATCTCATGAACGCGGTCATGTAAAGTTAGCCCGAGCCGCTTCATCCCACTATGCCACAAAGATGCAAAGTACTCAAGCTAAAGACAACATAAGCATCAACGCCCACAAAACCATTGTGTTCTACTCGTGCAACCATCTATGCATAGACACGGCTCTGATACCACTGTAGGATAACGTTGCATAGAAAACAAAAAAATTTCCTACCGCAAACACGCAATCCAAGCCAAGATGCAATCTAGAAGACGGTAGCAACGAGGGGATTATCGAGTCTCACCCTTGAAGAGATTCCAAAGCCTACAAGATGAGGCTCTTGTTGCTGCGGTAGACGATCACTTGCCGCTTGCAAAGCGCGTAGAAGATCTTGATCACGGCGCCACGAACGGGCAGCACCTCCGTACTCGGTCACACGTTCGGTTGTTGATGAAGACGACGTCCACATCTCCGTTCCAGCGGGCAGCGGAAGTAGTAGCTCCTCTTGAATCCGACAGCACGACGGCGTGGTGTCGGTGGCGGTGGAGAACTCCGGCGGAGCTTCGCTAAAGCACGCGGGAGCTATGGAGGAGAAGGGGGCCGCTAGGGTTTGGGAGGGGGTGGCCGGCCACTCAAGGGGGGCGGCCAGGTTGTGGTCTTGGGGTGGCCGGCCCCCTCCCCTTGTCCCCTCATTATATAGGTGGAAGCCCCAAGTGTTGGACTACAAGTCTCCGAATAAGACCTGAACCCAAAACCTTCCATGTGATAGGGAAACCTACCTAAGGTGGGAATCCCACTTGAGGTGGGATTCCCCCCTTCCATGTGGGGGGGTGGCCGGCCCCATAGGGGGAGTCCACTTGGGACTCCTCCCCTTCTAGGGTTGGCCGGCCATGGAGGTGGAGTCCCTCCGGGACTCCACCTTCCTTGGTGGTTTCTTCCGGACTTTTCTAGAACCTTCTAGAACCTTCCATAGAACCTTCCGAATCATTTTCAAACACATAAAATGACATCCTATATATGAATCTTATTCTCCGGACCATTCGGAACTCCTCGTGATGTCCGGGATCTCATCCGGGACTCCGAACAAATATTCGAACTCCATTCCATATTCAAGTTCTACCATTTCTACATCCAACTTTAAGTGTGTCACCCTACGGTTCGCGAACTATGCGGACATGGTTGAGTACTCACTCCGACCAATAACCAATAGCGGGATCTGGAGATCCATAATGGCTCCCACATATTCAACGATGACTTTAGTGATCGAATGAACCATTCACATACGATACCAATTCCCTTTGTCACGCGATATTTTACTTGTCCGAGGTTTGATCATCGGTATCACACTATACCTTGTTCAACCTCGTCTCTGACAAGTACTCTTTACTCGTACCGTGGTATGTGGTCTCTTATGAACTTATTCATATGCTTGCAAGACATTGGACGACATTCCACCGAGAGGGCCAGAGTATATCTATCCGTCATCGGGATGGACAAATCCCACTGTTGATCCATATGCCTCAACTCATACTTTCCGTATACTTAATCCCACCTTTATAACCACCCATTTACGCAGTGGCGTTTGATGTAATCAAAGTACCTTTCCGGTATAAGTGATTTATATGATCTCATGGTCATAAGGACTAGGTAACTATGTATCGAAAGCTTATAGCAAATAACTTAATGACGTGATCTTATGCTACGCTTAATTGGGTGTGTCCATTACATCATTCATATAATGATATAACCTTGTTATTAATAACATCCAATGTTCATGATTATGAAACTAATCATCTATTAATCAACAAGCTAGTTAAGAGGCTTACTAGGGACTCTTTGTTGTTTACATATCACACATGTATCAATGTTTCGGTTAATACAATTATAGCATGGTATATAAACATTATCATAAACACAAAGATATATAATAACCATTTATTATTGCCTCTTGGGCATATCTCCAACAGCCAGAAAACAGTCTTGATGCGCGTGATGCACACGTCCGTTGGGAACCCCAAGAGGAAGGTTTGATGCGCACAGCAGCAAGTTTTCCCTCAGAAAGAAACCAAGGTTATCGAACCAGTAGGAGTCAAGGAAGCACGTGAAGGTTGTTGGTGAAGGAATATAGTGTGGCGCAACACCAGTGAAACCGGCGCCAACGTGGAACCTGCACAACACAATCAAGATACTTTGCCCCAACGTAACAGTGAGGTTGTCAATCTCACCGGCTTGCTGAAAACAAAGGATTAAACGTATTGTGTGGAAGATGATGTTTGTTTGCAAAGAACAGTAGAGAACAATGATTGCAGTAGATTGTATTCAGATGTAAAAGAATGGACCGGGGTCCATAGTTCACTAGTGGTGTCTCTCCAATAAGATAAATAACATGTTGGGTGAACAAATTACAGGCGGGCAATTGACAAATAAAGATTCATTATGTATCATGATGATTACTATGAGATTTAAACAGGGCATGACGACAAAGAACATAGACCGCTATCCAGCATGCATCTATGCCTAAATAGTCCACCTTCAGGTTAGCATCCGCACCCCTTCCAGTATTAAGTTGCAAACAACAGACAATTGCATTAAGTATGGTGCGTAATGTAATCAACACAAATATCCTTAGACAAAGCATTGATGTTTTATCCCTAGTAGAAACAAAGCACATCCACAACCTTAGAACTTTCACATCACTGTCCTGCATTCAATGGAGGCATGAACCCACTATCGAGCATAAATACTCCATCTTGGAGTTACAAGTATCAACTTGGCCAGAGCCTCTACTAGCAACGGAGAGCATGCAAGAACATAAACAACACATATATGATAGATTGATAATCAACTTGACATAATATTCTATATTCATCGGATCCCGCCAAACACAACATGTATCATTACAAATAGATGATCTTGATCATGTTAGGCAGCTCACAAGATCTAAACATGATAGCACAAGAGGAGAAGACAACCAACTAGCTACTGCTATGGACCCATAGTCCAAGGATGAACTACTCACGCATCAATCCGGAGGCGGGCCTGATGATGTAGAGCCCTCCGGTGATGATTCCCCTCTCCGGCAGGGTGCTGGAGGCGATCTCCTGAATCCCCCAAGATGGGATTGGCGACGGCGGCGTCTCTGGAAGGTTTTCCGTATCGTGGCTCTCGGTACAGGGGTATTCGCGATGAAGGCTATAAGTAGGCGGAAGGGTAGGTCAGGAGGCGGCACGAGGGGCCCACACAATAGGGCGGCGCGGGCCCCCCCTAGGCCGCGCGGCCGTATGGTGGCGGCGCCTCGTCGCCCCACTTTGTTATCCCTTCGGTCTTCCGGAAGCTTCGTCGAAAAATAAGACCCTGGGCGTTGATTTCGTCCAATTCCGAGAATATTTCCTTTGTAGGATTTCTGAAACCAAAAACAGCGAGAAAACGACAAGCGGCGCTTCGGCATCTTGTTAATAGGTTAGTGCCGGAAAATGCATAATAATGATGTAAAGTATGTATAAAACATGTGAGTATTATAATAAAAGTAGCATGGAACATAAGAAATTATAGATACGTTTGAGACGTATCAGGAAACAACTTGGACTTCCGTAGCTTCAGGAACCTATTCTTGCAAAAATGTACCTAGACCATATCACCAGGCTTGAACAACATCTCCTTGCGCTTCTTGTTCATCCTTGCAACATTGCTCTTGCCTTTCTTCTCTATCAATTCTTTAGTCTTCACATGAATCTTTTGCACAAAATCTTCCCTCTTTGATGCCTCCATATTGACTCTCTCATGTATTGGTAGGGGCAACAAATCAAGTGGAGTAATGGGTTTGAAACCATACACCACCTCAAACGTACACATCTCTGTGGTAGAATGTACCGCCCTGTTGTAAGCAAACACTCCACATGCCGCAAACAATCTTTCCACTCCTTGAGGTTCTTCTTGATCATGGATCTCAACAATTGTGACAATGTTCTATTCACCACCTCAGTTTGACCATCAGTTTGAGGATGACAAGTAGTACTGAAAAGTAGCTTTGTCCCCAGCTTTCCCAAAGTGTCTTCCAGAAGTAGCTCATAAACTTCACGTCACGATCAGAAACAATAGTCTTCGGGACTCCATGTAGACGTACAATCTCCCTGAAAAACAGGTTAGCAATATGTGACACATCATCGTTCTTATGGCAGGCAATAAAGTATGACATCTTAGAGAATCTATCCACTACCACAAATATAGAATCATGGCCTCTTTTAGTACGCGGAAAATCCAACACAAAATCCATACTAATGTCTTCCCATGGTGTAGTAGGTGTCGGTAAAGGAGTATACAAACCGTGAGGCTTCAGCTTGGACTTGGACTTGTTGCAAGTAATGCATCTCTTCACATATCTTTCCACATTCCACCTCATCTTTGGCCAATAAAAGTGATCAATGAGCATGAGTAGCGTCTTCTCACGCCCAAAGTGACCCATCAAACCTCCAGCATGAGATTCCTGCAATAAGAGCAAACGCACAGACGATTCTGAAACACATAGTTTGTTAGCTCTAAACAAGAACCCATCATGTATGTGATATTTCTCCCATGCTTTACCAATAGCACACAAGCGATATGGTTCAACGAAGTCATGATCAGTGGCATACAAATCACGTAGTACTTCTGGGAGATCTCTTGAACAGTCCCCCTAAGTTCATCGTTCTGAGTGCGGAATTCACGTCATATCTCATTACGAAGAGCTTCATACTCCCTCCATGTCATCACATCAGCGGAATCCTTGTTTTTATGGTTAACAATTTTCTCATCACTCGAAGACATGGTTAGTAGGTTAGTGCACTAAATCAAAAATATATGGTGGTACTCTCACAACTCACTCAAAACTGATAAGAAAAGGAAATTTTACCGCTCCAAAGTGAATTAGTGTTGCTTACCACTTGTAGTAACAACTAGTGCACGGATGTAGCCAAGCCAATATCAAGGGTATAAGAACAAATCACACCGCAAAGCGGGATATATGTGGGGCTGTAGGTAGGCTACCTATTTGCACCAATAACAAGTTCTAGCGCTGACCGTAGACAACCAATGATAATCACACAAGGCGATAAATGTGGCAATGCAACTATATGGAGGAATAGGTTGCAATGCACTCGAGAGACACTAGCAAAGCTCAACGAAACAGGCACAAGATTGCTCAACTACAGGTGCAGAAAAGTAAACTAGACCTTCACTTGATCTTACTAGCACTTCATTTTTTTCACTCTTTTTTTTGAATCACTTTTTCTTTTTCTCTATTTCGCATGGTTAATGTAGCTACAGTAAAATTGCAAACCCAACAGAATTTTTTTTTCACTTTTTTTTTTTTGATTTTACGACTCTTCTCCTTGTAACAGTGTCAACAGAAATTGCAAAGCACCGAAAACCTAATGAGCAGCCTGTCGAGCGGTAAAACTAGTCTCTTCTGGGAAAGTTCCTAGTCACTTATTTCGAAAGGCTGTGTCTATGGTTGGGAACAAGCACATTGTACGCTATCTGGACTCAGAGTAACAAAAACTGAAACTAGATGATAGCGGAAACACAAACCCTAAAAATACTAGATGGATGAAAAACATACACAAAAACTACTATGAAAAGCAACTAAAACTCGAAATTAGTGCAATCTAAAGGCTATGGCAACCCTAACCCTAATATTTTTAGCCTTTTCTGGATAGGAAAATACTCAC
Source organism: Lolium rigidum (assembly GCF_022539505.1). Lineage (NCBI taxonomy): Eukaryota > Viridiplantae > Streptophyta > Magnoliopsida > Poales > Poaceae > Lolium > Lolium rigidum. The sequence continues at coordinate 338,650,900 of NC_061514.1, forward strand.
AACTCAACTATGGGGTGGATTGTGGATGGCTTGCCGAGGAAACACGAAAATCTGATACCAAGATGATAAGGGATGGCCCGATCTTCTCAGTAAGCAACGGTGGTGAAGATGATCACGGGATGAACACAGCGGAGATAACACGATGATGAAGTGGATGATAACTTGTATGACGCAACGAAGTCTCTCGATTGGTCCATGTCGCCAATGCAACAGTTCTCAACCCTGCAAGATATTAGCAACTCCACACACTTGCGCACGTAGCCACCGACCACGAAGAGGTAAGTTGCAACCGACTAATTCCCAATGGAACAGCAGATCACACAAGACTTTCAGGGGTATACACCAAATCAATGCAATATGGTGTAGAGATTCAATAGAGTTGCAAAGCAATAAACTATGAACTAGGATTTATCTTAAACGTGGTCTAAACCTAATTTGGGGGCGTCCTGGGCACTTATATAGGGGTTCAGGACGACCAAGGTTCGAGAAAATACATAGAAAACGGACCCAGATTGGATCTGGTCGAGATAGACTCGGACTCGGCCGGTCTGGGCGCTGATCGATCGGGCCAGGAACTGGCTGGTCCAGTTTCAACCGGTCCAGGGACTGTGTGGTGACCGGGTGCGGGATGGGTGGCTCAGTACACCCGCCCCAGATGGCACCGGCTGAGGAGCCGGTCGGCGCCGGGCTCGTCGGGCGTGTGGTCCGGTCGGACCGGGCCTGGGACCGGGCACGCCGGCGTGGTGGCCGGTCTGATCGGGTCTGACACCGGCTTGGACTTCTTCCTCCTTCGCGCATTCCTACTTCTCCTCCCTCGCGCGTCCATGGGATATCTTCATGTCCAGCTCCATGTCCAGCTCCATGTTCAGCTTCTTGTCCAGCTGCTCCTCTCCTCCTCGTGCGATGTGTGCTCCCTCTTCGTACCTGATCATACATAAGTAAAAGGACTTAGGCAGGATAAAGTTCTCATCGATCAAAGTATCACTTAGGAACAAATTTACCTATTATTTGAGTAGTTTTGCACGAGCTCTTGTCATAGGTCCAACCCTAACTTCATTGGACTTGAGCTTCACAGCAGCATTGTCTTCATCTTGCAATGACGGAGGTAGTAATGTAGTAGGGATGTCCTCATCACTTTGGCATACATCACACCGTGTAACATACTCGGTAATCTCATGTTTCCTGCTTTCCCACCAGAAACTATCTCGAAGATCATGATATATATTTGTACTTCCTGGGTGTATGGAGTATGCTGATTCATGCGCCTCCTTCATGATTGAATCCTTGAGTTCCTTTTGGTATGGCACCAATAAACGATCTCGAAATGAAATATTTCCCTTTTCATCCTCATTATAGTCAGGTACTTCCCCCGACTTGATCTTTGCTCGAATCTCTTCGATTCCCTTGTAGTTTTTATGAGCCTCTCTAACTTGATCTTTTAGAGTGAACTTGACATCTAGCACGTCTTTATTCTCAGTGAGGCTCACATTCTAGTTGGACGTCCTAAATTTTTCATGAAGATCTGGTTGACCTTCTTGAATCATCAGGTTATTGCAATAAACCTTTCTATTCAACGTATTAGTTGCCACATACCAGGGTGATAATTTACGATATTATTGTAATCCTTAATTAATTCTAACCACCACCTTTGTCTAAGATTCAAATCTGGTCAGTGAAAATATACTCTAGAATCTTAATATCTGTGTATATCTCGCATCGATTACCAGTAAGGTAATGTCTCAAGATCTTCAAAGCATGCAATACAACAGCAAATTCTAAGTCATGTGTCGGATAGTTCACTTCATGGGGTCGTAATTGTCTGTTGCATACGATAGAACCTTGCCTTATTGCATGAGCACACAACCCAAACCTTTTTTAAAAGCATCACAATAAACTTCAAAGTCCTTCCAAATATCTAGCAAAATTAGCAGTTGAGCATACGTCAGTCTTCTCTTGAATTCTTGGAAGCTGGTCTCACACACCGGTGTCCACTCAAACTTATTCTCCTTTTGGAAACATTCTATAAAGAGAAGGTAATATCCCGCAAGTCCGGTGAAACTTTGTATAACCGACTCATTAATCAGTTGCTTCCACCTAAGTAACGACTCCACTTTAGTCGGATCCACTGCTACCCGTTCAACTGGGATGTCATTACTAAGAAAGCCAACTTGCTTCAACTAGAACTCGACATAGAGTTGATGTTCTCTAAGCCTTTACAAAACAATTCGAAGGTGTTTCTCGTGCTCTTCTTCATTACAAGAGTAGATCAACACAGCATCAATGAACACTACAACGAACTTATCCAAGCAATCCATGAAAAAATTTCTTCATAAGATTCATGAAGTAAGATGGTGCATTCGTGAGTCCAAATGGCATCACCAAAAACTCATACAAACCATACTGAGTAACAAAAGATGTCATGTGTATGTCTTCTGGTCGAATCTTCGACTAATGGTATCCTGGCCTGAGATCTATATTTGAGAAGACAAAAGCTCATTTTCAATTGATCAAATAAACCATTGATCCTCAGCAAATGATATTTGTTTTTATGGTTACTTCATTTAGGGCTAGGTAATCCACACACATGCATATGGTACCATACTTCTTCTTCTTCACAACTAACACACCGGTGCTACCCAAGGTGGGGTGCTTGGTCTAATATATCCCTTCTCTATAAGCTTATGAATTTGGTTCTTCATCTTAGCTATCTCATTTGCTGGCAGTCTATACGGTCTATTTGCAACAGGTGACTGGAACTGACTCGATGGAAAACTCTATCTCACGGTTTGGTGGAAGACTTGGCAACTCTTCCGCAAAAACATATGGGTATTCATTAACCCCTCTAACATCTTCCACAACAATCTTCTTCAAGCTGTCTAGCTGCCTGTCTATTGCGGTATGGGTGATAATTCAGGCTTGTAGTCCACAACAGTTATTTCATTACTTGTTAGAGATACTGCTCTAAGACCACAATCTATCATAGTTTTTGGTTTCGTAACCACTTCATGCTCATATACCATTTCTGTGAGAAGCGGAACTTAACTTTCTGACCCCCCTGTGTTACTCGTCAATCCCAATATCAAGTTGACGACATAGCGAAATGAATATCAATTCAGAACATTCAAAATAATAATTATTACAAAGTCTGAGGCATATAGTGAAATTTCTTGTGATATTTATTACGACCACAAAGCCACAACGGATAAATAAACGCAAAGTGACTCCATCTCAGCCATAGGCAGTCGATGTTGTCCTCGAGGCCTCACTCCTCAGCATCGTCATAGTCTCCATAGTCCTCGACATCTTCAAGGTAATCTAATTGTCAACAAAAGTATTCCCATGGGTACATAGAGTACTCAACACACCGCCTCGATCCAAGACCTAATATATCTTCACGGAAGGTTGTATGGTTCTTTTGCATAAAATACAATTTTATTTGCAATATATTTTGTAAAAGCAGTTTTAGACGAAAACATGTTTTATAATGCGTTTAATATTTCTCATCAATGTGATTTTCCTCTACAACTCACGTATTTCATAGGATTCTCAGACAAAGATAGAGGTAAAGAGTGAAATAGTTAGACTGGTTCATGTATGTCAAGAAGGATTCATGTGTCGTCCATGATCGTGAGCATGGTTATTCGAATAGTTTTAACACTGCAGAGATTGTACACTTTGCCCACACAACGCAACCCCATCATGCTGCCCACCAGTGGCCGCTGATTTAGTACACACCACTTGGTGTACCAACAGAGGGATTGTGACAAGGTCTTCAGTGTAGCAACTGGGTTGAATTCTTCTCAACTTGTTACACAAAATTATAGAAGTGAATCAATGGAGGGAAAAGCTAACCGAAAGCGCCGCATAGATCAGCCTCCCGTGCGACGTTTTTGTTAGCAGAAAAAGCGCATCACGCCCCTATAGAAACGGAAGCAGCCACACCGCACCCTATCTTCATTTACTCTCTTTCCCCATCCAACCTTTCCTGGCACACACGCATGCCCAACCTTATCCATGGCCGCCATGGGGAGCACTGCTGCCGGGAGGCCGCCGGCGAGCACCGCCGCGGGTGATGCCTCACCGGGCAAGGTGGAGAAACGCCGTCGGGAGGCCGCCGCAAGCACCGCCGCGGGTGGCGCCTCACCGGGGGAGGTGGAGGAACGCCGTCGGGAGGCCGCCGTCGAGCACCGGCGCGTGGAGGCCGCCGCAGAGCGCCGCCGCGGGTGGCGCCTCACCGGGGAAGGTGGAAGAACGCCGTCGGGAGGCCGCCTCGAGCACCGCCGCGGGTGGCGCCTCGCCAGGGGAGGTGGAGGAGCTCCGTCAAGAGGCCACCGCCGAGCACTGCCATGGGTGGCGCCTCGCCGGGGATAGGTAGAGGAAGCTGCAGAAGACTCGAGAGGAGGACGTTGTCGCCGCGCCCGGGGGAGGTGCAAGAACGCCGACGCCGAACGTGTTAGTTGCGCGTCGAGAAAGCACGGACCACTCCGGCATGGAGGAGATGTCCACCGGCCTGTCTGGTCTCTCTCCATGGGAGGGCCTTTGTCGAGTTCTACCAGGTGCTTTGCAAGAGGATGGCGTATTGCCAGGTTAATTTAGTAGCAATTGCCATATTAGTTAGCAGTAATTGCCCGATTAATTAGTAGGATTTCAAATTACTAGTGGAAATTGCCAAATTAGTTAGATTTAGCTACCAGATTAATTCTGAGTAGTTGCCTCATTAGCCTGGTGACATTGATGTGTGGTTATAATCTGGCAGCCAAGTGAAATTTATCTCGTAGTTTTTCTAGCTAATTTGGTAATTGTAGCGTACAATTCATTTGAAGGTCTCTAGGACATGTCACGGTCATGAAGCTAGTAGCGACAAACTTTGTGTGCTTTTTCTTTCCCATTTTTGAGCATCATACTACATCGTACAATTTTTTTGCAAAATGGCAATGGGCAGCAGCACAACAGCTGCATGTGCGCTTATTTTTTCGGAAAAGCTGAACAGAAATGCTATGTGCTGCTTCTGCTAAATGTCAGCGAGGACTGCGGGTGGGGCTGTGTGTTGCGTGCGCGCGCTCCCTAATTAAAAGTCAACTGGGTGGGGTCGGGAAAATCCGCCGCACGGAGACGCGTTGGTGCGGCGCCGCCATGTAGTGCTGTCCATGATTAAAGCAAGATAGATCAATTTCATTGCATCGACAAATATATTTCCTTGTATCCTGAGGGTTTTTGCATCACTAAAAGAATTCTTATGAGACAGCGGATCTTGTCCAACTCATTAAGATACTACATAAATATATTTTTGCAGTTAGAATATATACATACAAAACACATGATCACTAGAGTTAAAATGGTCAAGTACAAATATTGGACCAAATATTTAGAAAGGAAGGAGCATTATTTAATCTATTGGACCAAATACTGTTCTTACTTAGAAAGGAAGGAGCATTATTTAATCTATTGGACCAAATATTCCTATCAAATTCTTATGTGTCACCAAAATATATACCATGCACGTGATTTACTTCGTAACAAAATCTGGTAATACACATCAATGTATAGAGCAAACAATACACTAAAACATATATACAACATCTAACATGTAGATCTAACAATCTAATCCTAGCATACAACATAACATATAAATCACTTTTTTTGTCAATTGTCGATTATTTATCAAGAAAGAATCATAAAGTAAGTAGATCTGACTCCTTCAATTATTTACATGTAAGAATCGTGTTCGATATTTGTCATCCTCTATTCCTTTTGCCTTTGTCTTTGTCGAAGGACTAGCCGGGGTATGATGGGAAGGATCCGGGTTGATGGTCAGTAGGTAGGAGGGCTCCTCCTCCGTGACCGGAGATGCTTGTCCCTCCTCCGACACCAGATGTGCCTTGTCAACACGGCGACGCTGCGCCGCGGGCTCCACCGGACGCAATAGAGGCGAGCAATCTTCTTGTTGCGAACCATGTCTAAGTGGTGTGTGTCTACTGTCGTGGTGGTGTGTTCCAACAGGGAGGCGGCAAAGGGCTTTATGTAGCACGACCGAAGAAGCCGAGTCGTAGGCGACGCGTACGTGGTACGTGGGAGGAAGGCGAAAAAGGCTACACACATCGATAAAATACCAGGAGTCAATACACAAGACCTTTTGTTTGTTAGCATTTGGGATGAATAGAAGAAAATGAGACGAACCCATTTAAAAAATTATCACAAAATTAGTTTACGCGCGGTGCTAAATCATGCAGTCGCGTGCGATGCTGGACTTTTGTATTGACGCTTATTAAGGGTAAGCCGTGTGTGAAACTTCTGTTAAGGTCCGAAAATTATGTGCACTGTATCCCTTCCGGGATCTACCCGTTAATAGAAACCACACAAAAAATGGGAACAAATATTTGCCAGCTGGTTAAGCGGCCCAAATATTTGCCAGCTGGTTAAGCGGCCCAGCAAATTGAGATGGGGTGGGCTGGTTAAGTGACTCGAAGGTTTCAGAACACTGGAACGGTCCGAGTTACACTGAGTAGAGAAAAACTAGACTGGTCCGACTAAACATGGAGAATATTGATTTTTTTTTAAAGGGTGCCTAGTGGCGATTTATTCATTTGAGAGGATAGTTACATCACGAATTACAAATGGTAGAATGAAATTACGGGGATCACCATCTTAACAGATAGTTTCTGCAACTCAAAGGAATTCCTCGCCAATTCTTGCGCCACCTGATTTGCATCCCCCTTTGACAATGCTTGAAGAAGATATTAGACATATTACTAGTTTTCACAAAACATTCTGTCAAGATGGCAGCATAAAGGCTCCACACTTCAGCCTCTCCATTGCAGGCTTGAATCACACTAGTAGAAAACCTCTCATCCATCTAAGACTTTAATACCGGTTCCCTTACGAACTGGTATTAAAGGGTCTTCTCCCTGTATTAGACTTAGCCGCGCGGAATTTTTTCCCCAAATCCCCTCCTCACACGCACAGAGACGACCGCGCCGCGCCGCTCCTCGCCGTCGCCGTCATAGACGCACGCTCCTCGCCGTCGCCGTCGCAGCCTCGCCGTCGCCGACGCAGCCTCGCCGTCGCCGACGCAGCCTCGCCGTCGGCCGCCGCCCGCACCTCTCCGCGCGCGCCTCTGCAAGTATGTGCGCCGCCCCCGTCGCCTCGCTCCCTCCCCTTCTCCGGCGCCGTTGCCACAACGGCCGCCGCCGCCTATGCCGCAGCGCGGCCTCCTCCACCTCGCCACCGCCGCTACGCCGCACCAACGGAGGAGCGCACACGGCTGCGTGCAGTGGCGCGTGCGGCGACGCCCTCAACCGCGGCCGCCCAGCACCTGTTCGACGTAATGACGCAGAGGCTCTTGGCGATGGAGAAGGGCGGCGCGGAGAGCGCGGTGGCGGCGCCGGCCACCGCGCGCCAGAGCTCGGCGAAGGTGGTCGTGCGGCCCGTGGCGGCGTCGACGAGCGCGACCACGCCCGAGTGGCGGCGGGTGACGAGGAAGGTGGCGGGCAGCGACATGGGCCGTCTGTTTGTCGCTGAGATTCGGGCAGAAGTTTCATGGAAAGTGCGGGTCTGGTAGGTGCACTCGGTGCAGTGCACACAGGAGCATTAACTTCGTCGCGCGCGGAGTGTGGCGTGCACGCATATATTGCCACTATAAGGGGAAACACTTAGCCGCGTCGGATCTTAATTCGATCCCATTAGTTGTACTAGTACAGGGTAGTACTACACTTGTTCCCTAACCAGGAGTACAGTAGCTAGTACTAGTAATGTACTACTACTAGTTGTTGGTTATGTATCGATCTTGACAAAGACTTGCACTCGGAGACCCAGACTAGGAAAGCTAGTGGTTCGTTTTTTAGTTTGACCAGCAAGACCTGCAACATCTTTTGGAGAAAATCAGCGGCCAATTTCATGAAACATCTTCCAGCGTGCATTGTCCAAACGCGTGGTATGCGTGTCCTAGAGTCTAGTGGCTATTGTGTGAGTATGTGATTCTAACAAGAAGAATATTCTGCTTTCAGAAAAAATTTGAAATCAAAACCCTGGATGCAACCCTGCCCCCTCACGCATCGGCTTAAACCAAAACCCTTTTTTATTTCTTTTTGTTGTTTCTAAAAATTTGAAATCTGAATACTTTTCAAAGTATTTAAAACTACACTTTGCACAAACTTTATATCTTATTGTATCAGAAAAACATGAGGATTTCAAATATCGTCATGCCATGCATCATTGACATCATCTCTAGTCGGCCAAATTAAAATTGCAACAAGAACTAAATGCTATGTGAGGGTGTTCCACTATTTCTTGCTATATTCGAACACCCCACTTAATTTTGCTATGTATGAAACCCTTGCACACTCTTCTAATCTGTTACATGATCATTACATGATGAATGAAATACAATTGCTTTCTTAATTTTGCAGTGACATTGAGGTATGGAGGACGGCACCTTCGTCCGAGATGAGGAGGGGGAAGAAGCGGTGCAGCAATTGATCTATGAGAGTGCCCGTGGTCCGGAACCCGACGATGGAGATGACAACGATTTCCAAGACTTTCTGAATGATTTCGGCGAGGGACTTGAGTCTGAACAAATTAGAAGAGACAACGAAGTGTCCATCACAAACTCCGGCGAGGTGTATATCTATGTATCAATTAGTCTATATGTTCATCCCTAGATGCATTCATTTATTTGTATTGCACTTATTAACGAATAATTTTTTCTTTTAGCCTTCTGGATCATCGAGCAAGTCTGTTAGATCAAAACGAGGCCCGACGCGGGTGCTAAAGGGCGAGGGCAGGTTAGCCCTCACGGCATTCAAGGATAATGGTGAACCAGTGCAGCCCAAGGAGTTTTGCCGCAAATTTACAAGTCAATCCGGAGTTATTGTTAGGGACCATGTACCGATCAGCATTCAAGAGTGGCATAAGCCGAAGAACCCGGAGAGTGGTGCTAGTTATGTCAACGACGCGATGAAAAAATTTCTTTGGGACACGCTCATGACAAAGTTCAGCCTACCGGAAGACATGACGGAAGGCCAGAAGAATAAAGTCAAGGAATGGACGTGGAAGAAGATGGCCATACAATTCCAGACCTTCAAGAAAAATTTATGGGACAAATATAAGAATGAAGATCCAGTATTCGATGATAATCTAGTGAAGATAAAAGATCACTGGGCCGCATTTAAGGACTATAAGAAATCGTCTACTTTTGTGTCCCGATCGAAGAAAAATACCGAAAATGCTGCAAAGAAGAAACTTCCGCATCATTTGGGGTCAGGTGGCTACAAGAGTGCCATTCCGAAGTGGATAGCGTTTGAGAATAAACTGATGGATCATGGAATCACTCCACAGACATGGGACTGGCCCGAACGGTCCAAGTTCTGGTTGTTCGCTCATGGGGCAGGGTTGGACCCAAAGACAGGGCTGATCGTTGCGAAGGGAAAATGGAAGGAAAAAATTGAGGATATCGTACCGAAGCTTGTAGATGCAATTGAAAAGGTCGAGAAAGGAGAGTACATTCCCGATCGAGAGAATGACGAGCTGACACTCGCTCTGGGGAACCCTGAACATGTTGGACGGGTACGAGCTCGCCCAGGTCTCACCATGAAGGAAGCGTGGCCCGACAGCGCTGACACTTATAGAAGCCGTTCGCGAAAGAAGAAGAAGGACACCGACATTGTAACGGAATTGTTAACTAGGGTGGAGGCTCTTGAGAGAAATCAGAGGGCACTCGATCAGCCGCTGTTTCTACAGGATCCACAAGCCGATGCTGCCCCATCTCAGCGAAGAAGCGGTGTCGGTTCCTCGCATCTTGACGGATGTGGAGGAAGCTACCCCGTGGATTATGTCACGGAGAAGACAGATTGCGAGCTACATATGTTAATCAGGACCGCGTCTGTTAAGGTGGCGGTCGGCTATGTGTACCCAAGTGAAGATGGAGAAATGCACCATCATATGCCCATTCCACCTGGTTGTGTTCGTGTCGGGGTGGATGAAGTTGTTTCGGGTTTTGAAAAAGTGGAGCTTGATATTCCTAGAGGTGAAGATGAGAGGACACTGGCCGATGTCAAGCACGGTTTCGCCCTATGGCCGAAGAAGTATGTCGTCCTTTTGCAAAGGCCACCGACTCCTACACATGAGCAGCAAATGCCATCGACTCCTCCCGGTGGCGGTCCCGGTGAGCAGCCAAGTCCACACCTACCCGAGAGGGACCCCGGCGTGAGTCCACCATCTCGAGATCCTCCGCGTAAGACAGCGTCCGTTAAGCGGAACGGTACGCCGCCTAGGAAGAAAGCTAGAAAGGAGAAACAACTGCCGCCTACTGAGAAGTTACCTTGGGAAAAAACTCGAGAGGAAAACGCGGAGGCCGTTCAGGCCGAGGTGAAGAAATTTTTTGCACCAAAAGTGCCAGAGATACCTTTCGAGAAGACACTAGATCCGGTGAAAGTTGTGCGTACCGTTGAGAATCTATATGACCCTGTACCATCGCCGCCATCTGACTATAGGCGTTCTATTGAAAGGTCGTATGACAAGATGATCGAGGCGACAAAACCCGTTAAATCGGGTATCAGGGAGATAAAAGGGATACACCAAGTCTACCAGCTCGGACAACAACCCGTTCAATCGGTCGAGCCTCTCAAGGTGTTTGACGTGAAGCCCATTCAAAGTTCTCGACAAGACACAACCGATTACGCCTTGGCTGAACGAGCATATCAATTTGTTCAAGGGAAAGATTTGGTCGAGAATCTCAGGAAGCTACCAACACGTATGCGTAACTTGCATTCGTGGTACCTTAATGCCTCAAAGGAAGGGATCGAGACTATCATGGTGCGAGTTAGGGAAGAGCACTACTTCCGAGGAATATTGTGTGAACGTTGACTTCAACGAGCTTTTCCAGTTATACAATCTCTGGGCCCTCGACAAATCTATCATCAGTTTCTATTGTCTGTAAGTGATTTATTTAATTTGAGAAGTCTTTAGCTCAGCTCGTTCATTGTCTGCAGATTATAATCCTTTGTGCGCTATATTATGCAGATCGAAGATACTCGAATGCAAAAGGGATGAAATCACGCACATTGGGTTCATTGACCCGCTCACAATGCATGTTAAAACCATAGAAGATCCCGTCTATAACAAGGATACACCGGAGACTTTGCTAAGGTTTTTGAAGCGACAACGTGACAAAAACCTAATAATTTGGCCTTACAACTTCCAGTGAGTCTTACTCTCTTATAACACATTATATTTTGCTCACCGTATGTCAAAATTTTAACTAATGACTTATATATATGACACTACATATTTAAACGTGCGTAGGTTTCACTTTATTCTTCTCGTCATCAATATGCAAATTGGAGAAGTTGAAGTCTTTGACTCACTAAGCAAAGAACCGGAACTATACTTGTCTTGTTATTTAATGCTCAAAAGGTAATTTTAATTGTTATCGGTTTGTTTCGTTAATTTCCTGCTATGAACTAATTGATAACTCTTTTATGCATTTTCTTTTGTCGGGCAGCGTATGGGCAACTTTCATCAAGGAAGATAAGTCCCATGAATGGCCACAGAGGCTGCGATGGAAGGCGAAAGTAAGTAGTACTACCTAGGTCCACACACCTTTAATTATCATACTTGACTATTGTTTGATTGACTTATATTCTTGTAAAGAAATGCCCGCAACAACCACAAGGGACTGATCTCTGTGGATTCTACGTTTGCGAGTACATCCACAGAATTGTCAGCGAGAGAATGAATAATGCAAGAAATAAAGAGGTACGAAAACAATATTCACAAATTTGTTTTCTTATCATAAGTTGTGCTGAGTTTCAGTAATAGTTGTTTCATTGTGGTTTGAATATATATATATATACACACACACACATATCTCATGTACTCATTTGTATCTTATTCTTTTATAGTTGGCAACAAAGCGGAACAAGCTCTCAATCGATGACCGCTTCATAGCAATAGGCGAGGAATTGGCGGGATTCTTCCTTCGGGACGTCATACCACCATTCGCAGAGTTCCACTATGAATGAAGATGTACATATTACATATATAGTTGACTCGAAGAGTACCACTATGCTACATGTAATATATAGAGTACGGCTCGGAGAGTACCACTACTATGCATGAAGATCGATCTTCATGCATAGTGCTTCTTAATTTGCGATCTTATGCAATTACATGTGTGTTATATTATATGCACCAACTTGCTATGCATCATATTGATCTTCATGTACTACCTAAACCCAAACGCGTTTCTGGTGCATCGACGCGATATGAAACAAACCGATATCCCTAAACCCCTCCAAAAACCCTAAAACTTCAATTCTCTGCCGCGGCGAGATTCGGGCAAATTCCCTGCCGCGGGTGGGAACCTTTGGTACCGGTTCGTATTACCAACCGGTACCAAAGCTCCTTGGCCCTGAGCTCTCCTGGGCGCCCACGTGGAGGCGCCATTAATACCGGTTCGTAAGCAACCGGTACGAAAGGGGGGGGGCCTTTAGTGCCGGATAATTTATACCGGTTGAGAAACCGGTGCGAATGGCCCTTACGAACCGGTATAGATGAGCGTTTTTTTTTTGAAACTAGGCAAGAGACTTGCCATTCATTGATATAGGAGAAGAGAAAGGCCAGTTTATGAGGGAAACTAGCCGAAAACCGATACAACACAACACAACACGCCGGCCCCGGGGCCGCGCACCACACGAGCCGACGGCCTAGCCACCCCAGTGGCCAAGGCCGACACCCTAAAAACACCTCAAAACGCGACAAGGCGGAGGCAAAACACGGAGCCGTCGCTCCGACAACCACGCCGACCCCCGGGGCCGCGCACCACCTAGCCGAAGACAAGCCGAGGAAACCAGACCGCTCGTCGACGCCGACAACCAACTCGCTCCACAGCTCCCTCCGGCCGACGGAGCAACCAAGGCGAGGACCCCAGCAGGCAACACGACACAGGAGACTGTCGCCCTCGCCCGATCCCACGAGGAATCAGGGTTTCCCCTGGAGCACCCGGGCGGAGGCGCAAGAACACCACCTCGACGACGCCTCCAAGGAGGTCACGACACCAAAAAGGCGCCGCCGCCGCCGGTTCCAGCCGCAGCCAGAACAAGACTTTCGCCCGGCAGAGAGTCGCAGCCCCACACCCGCCGCAAAGGGCCGGCCAGACCACCATCACCACCCGGCGCGCCGACATCGCGCCACAGCCACCACCACCACCAATCCAGAGAGCTCCGCGAGCACGACCGACATCCACTGCACCTCGCGGAGATGAGAGGCCGGGCATCGCAGCATGCGGCCGACAGAGCACCGCCAAGGAGCACCGTAGGCGCCGCCGGAACGCCACGAAGGAGGGGGCGCCGAACAACACCGAAGCGGAGACTCGAAGACGAACGCCAACGTCCGCAGGCCTGAGTTCCCCGGACCAGCCGCCGCACAGCCCGGCCATCGCGACGCCCATGCCTCCACCGCGTCTGCCGAGGAAACAGGGCCGCCGCCCCGGAGCGCCCTTCACCCCGCTCCACCTTCCAGAGACACCCCGCGCCCGCCCCGGCCACCGCACGCCGGCGACGGCGCGCCTCCATCGCGCCACGTCTCAGGCCGCCCCGTCCCGAGCAGGCCAGCTCGGCCGAGATCCAGATCGGCCGCGCGTCAGCCGCCTCGCCACAAGCCTCCAGACGCCACGCAGCGCCCAAACCGCCGCGATCCAGTAGCCTCGCGAGCAGCCTCTCGCGCCGCCGCACACCACCGCCGGTCAGTCGCCGTCGCGCACAGCCAGAAGATCTCCGCCCGCCACAAGGAGAGGGAGAGGAACCGCCCCGCCGCCACCTTCCCTGGGGGGCGCAAGGCTTTGCCTGCCCTCCTCCGGCGGCGGCGAAGCGAGGGAGGCGGAGGGTGGGGGTACTAGTGTCAGTCCCAAAGAATCAGACTAAACATGGGGAACATTGTTTGCTGGGTTCACGTGCTCAGAATACCGTTTCAAAAAAACGTGCTCAGAATACAGGCGACCAGTGTCGAAATTAACATGCTTGTCGTCGCATTTTATTTTATCGCAGCAAGGGTTTTGTTTGCCCATTTCTTATTTATTTTCAGATAAATCTCAATCTCATTCCCCCGAAAAAAAAAATCTCAATCTCATTGCCGTTTCACATTACAAGGAATCACCAGGAATAGTCCGTATACCAAAGCAAAAGGAATAAAATACGAGTACTCGCCTATGTATATTCGTGCTGGACTGCAGACATACATTACATATAGCCGTATACACCATTAGCATTAAAGAAACATAGAACGGTGGATTAGAAAACAATATGAGCAGGCGCAAGAACAGCACCAGCACAGGCACAAGCTAAATTTGAAAATTAATTAAGCAACCACTGGTTGGGCGTTATAACACAACAAAATTCTGTAGTAGGACAATTGGAGCTTCTACATGACTGTGCCACAACTCTTCCCACACAGCAACAACAGCTGTAGCACATGTTGTTCATGCTTACACCCTGACAGGGACATCAGGGATATGGTGCACTTATCAACAATAGTAAGTCGGTGTATAAAATTAAAACAAATGCTGATGTACACACAGATAGGTATAAGCCTAGATTAATTAGTAGCTAAAGGGTTCAAAGAAAATTTTGGTCTAGAGTAGGAGAATACTTTTAGCTGTCAGATTGATGTTGTTTATTTCTGTTTTCAAGGGATGGTGTCTTCGCCAATTGGATGTGCAGAATGCGTATCGTCATGGAGTTCTTGACCATGAGGAGAAAGAAGTGTACATGAGACAACCACCTACCTATAAGGACAAAACTAGGCCATATCATGTGTGTACGATTAATAAATCTTTCTATGGATTGAAATAGGCTCCTCGAGCATGGTACTCTGGATTAAGAATGAAGTTGCGAGATCTAGGTTTCAGTCCATCGAAAAGTGACACATCACGTTTTCTTCTATAGGAAAAGAAATATTATAATTTTTGTGTTTTATGTTGATGTTAAAAAAATGTGCAGGCTCATCTTGAGAAGCTACTGTAGCATTGCTAAATGATTTGAGAAATGAGTCTGTTTCTTGGTTATTGAGGTTAATAGAGTTGGTAGTGACATTTTGCTAAGTCAAGAAAAGTATGCCACAGATATGATGCCACGTGTGGGAATAACAGGTTGTAAGGCCTAGATCACTCCACTCTAAACGACGGAGAAGCTATGTATGAATGAGGCAGAATTGTAGAGCCATGTGGATTCAAGTGTCCATTGGAGTATTTTTGTTAGAGTTTAGCTGTATTTCACTCTAACAAGGCTTGATGCATATTTTTCAGTTAATAAATATTGCCTGTTCTTACATTCTCGTACTACATTGCATTGGGCAACTTTAAAGAGGATTGTTTGAGGCTTCTTTGATGAAGTGTAGCCACCGGGCTTAGGATTCGTAAATAATCATCCGCATTGGTGAGTGCTATTTCCGATGTTGATTGGGCAGAAATTTTCTAATGGTAGAAGATCAACAGGAGGTTTCACTGTGTTTTTTTCCTCAAACCTTTTATCACAAAGTGCAAGGAAATTAACAAGCCACGGTGTGTGGATAAAACACAAAAGCAAAATATAATTCCGTAGCAAATGGTGCTTCTGTAATGTGGACAGAAAAACCCTTACTTGACGAGCTTGGTGTTGATCATCCTCAAACGTCGTGTTTGTGGTGTGAGAATTTAGGTGCAACCTATCTTTCTTCCAATCATGGGTTCCATGTAAGAACAAAACATATTGAGGTTGACTTTTATTTTGTAAGAGAAAGAGTTGCACAAAGATTGTTGGAAATTCAGTGATCAAGTTGCATGTGTGTTACAAAGCCACTACATGTTCGACAACTAGAATCCTTCAAGAGCAACCCTCAACCTAGACAACTTTATGAATCAGGTCGGTGGAGATATATGCCGAACCATTATCGCTTTTTGGTTTCTTCCAAGCTTGCAATAACTCGATCATGTACTTATCCGGTCCTCCTTCACCGCCTATATTGACACACAGACCTGCCGAGTCCAAGGCACACTTAAACGAATCTATTCAGTTTTCCCATACTGTTGTGTTGGTGTTCAGGTGGGTTTTGCCCTAGTTGTATTAAATTTCTTCCGATTTTCCTCTAGTTAACCGGACATCCTTTTCTTAATTAATGAACAAAACAAAGCTTTTACACTAGTGGTACCAATAAATTTGGTAAGAAAGAGAGAGTGAGGAAGCGAATAGGGACAAGAAAACAATATGAGCACCTCCACCGCCACAAGCAAACCTAAACAAAATTAATTATGCAACCACTGTGGTTGGGCCATAACACAACGAAAATCAGTACTAGGACAATTGGAGCTCTGCTACAAGACGGTGCCGCAACTCTTCCCACACAGCAACAACAGCTGTAGTACATGTTGTTGATGCTTACACGCTGACACCGACATCAGGGATATATACAATTTCATTAAGGAAATAGATGGCTCTGAATGGCCGGTGCAGTGTGATCAATCAATTTTCCAGATATATTTATATCCTAACTGCTTGAATTTCTTGCACTGTAGTACAGTCTACATATATACATATCACTGCCGCGTTACAGCTGCAACACAGAACCGCGATTCTCTCTTGTATTCTCCGCAGAATGGTGGAGAATGATTGGGTGCCGGCCAGTTTAGCTCCGCAATCAGACGCGGCTGGGCCAGCCGCTTGAGCTGGGAACCACAATTAGTATCTAGGACGTGTACAACTGAGCATAATGCCATGTTCCAGTCTTTGACCTCACGTCCGTCGTAACGTGGGAGGAGACCCTGAACTCGCGGAGACATTCCGCGTACGCTCTCGTACCGCGCGCCCGGCCTCCCGGAGCTATATAACACACTTTCAGGTGCCTGGTTTGAGGAAAACAAGGTTCAGAGATTACAAAGAGACGATCGATCTAGCAAAGATGGCCAAGCTCGCTGCCCTCACTCTGCTTGCGTTGCTCGGTACCGTGTCGTGCCAAAGCGTCCCTGCTTCTGCTCCCAGCGCAAGCCCGCAGAGCCCGACCCCAACCGTCACCTATGCACCAGGTGCGAGCCCTAGCCCGAGCCCGCTTGCTTATCCTCCTACGCTTGATGTAAGTGTACCAAGCCATGGCTCGCCGGCTTATCCTCCTGCTTCGATGGCACCGAGCAGCGCGCCTACGTACCTGCCTAGCCCTAGTCCAAGTGTGTCAACCCAAACTCCGCCCACATGGCTCACCTGCTTATCCTCCTAGTCCAAGCCCAAGCCAACCCACATTTTCACCTCTTGCTAGCCCTAGCCAGCGGTCATATCCTCCAAGCCCAAGCCCTCGGAGCCCAAGCCCTAGCCAACTAGCATATCCTCCTAGCCCGAGTCCAGGGAGCCCAAGCCCTGCCACCTATTCTCCTACCTCTAGCCCAAGCTCCTTCAGCCCAGTCCCAAGCCCAGACACCAATCCTCCTAGCCCAACTCCATCGTCATATCCTCCTAGCCCTAGCCCTAGCCCTAGCCCGAGTGCATATGGCCCTGCCCGTGCCGTTTATCCTCCTAGCTCAAACTCACCTATTGATTCTCCTAGCCCAAGTCCTGCACCTGATTCTGGTCTCAGTGTCGACCACTACAGCAATTCCTGCCCAAATGCGGAAGCAATTGTCAGGGAAGCAGTGAAGAAGGCCATCGACAGCAACCGCGGAACTGGCGCAGGGCTCATCCGTCTCTTCTTCCATGACTGCTTCGTCCGGGTAAATCTCACTCATCATCTCTCCTAATCATACATGAAAAGAATGAAATTTAACCA
Source organism: Lolium rigidum (assembly GCF_022539505.1). Lineage (NCBI taxonomy): Eukaryota > Viridiplantae > Streptophyta > Magnoliopsida > Poales > Poaceae > Lolium > Lolium rigidum. The sequence continues at coordinate 338,668,678 of NC_061514.1, forward strand.
TGACTCATTTCACAGCTTGATTATGTCAGAGTCCATGAAAACGCGTCACATGCATGCATATATACAATGTATAACTGTAGAATTAGCATGCCATATTCTTACATGCTGTCACCATGTGATGATGCAGGGGTGCGACGCTTCGGTACTCCTCAACACGACCGGCTCCGACGAAGCGACGGAGCGGCTCGGCAGGCCGAACCTGACCCTCCGCGGCTTCGAGGTCATCGACGCGGCGAAGTCTGCCCTGGAGGAGTCCTGCCCGGGCGTCGTCTCGTGCTCCGACATCCTCGCCTTCGCCGGCCGCGACGCCACATACTTCCTCACCAACCTTACAGCAGACTTTTCCATGCCGGCCGGCCGATACGACGGTCGAATCTCCCTGGCCAACGAGACCGTCCCTAACCTGCCCGCACCTTTCTACGGAGTCCAGCAGCTCAACGACAGCTTCGCCGCCAAGGGGCTCAGCCTCGAGGACATGGTCACCCTCTCCGGCGCGCACTCCGTCGGGCGCTCCAGCTGCTCCTCCTTCTCCGACCGCCTAACGTCCAACTCCTCCGACATGGACCCCGGGTACGCGGCGTACCTGCGCAAGCAGTGCAGCGGGTATGGCGGCATGGTGGCGCAGGACTACAAGACGCCCGATGATCTTGACCGGGAGTACTACAGGGACGTTATCAGCCATGACGTGTTGCTCGGCTCCGACGCGGCGCTTATGTCCTCGAACGAGACGGCCAAGATGGTGATGGATAATGCGTCTGTTCTTGGGTTGTGGGAGAGCAAGTTCGTGGCGGCGATGGTGAAGATGGGCGGCGTTGGGGTGAAGACCAGCGCCGACGGCGAGATTCGGAAGAAGTGCTGGATTATCAACTAGTGCGGAGACTAATTAGGTCGTTGATCTTTGTCGTGAGCCGATCTTATGAATTGGTTGGTGCCACATTTCGGCACATGCATGCTGTATTGCCGTTCGCACGGAGGTGGTGTTACTTTTTGTTACGTTTCCAGTGCATGTAGCTAAGATAGGTTCACAGTGTTGGATTTAGTAATTACTTTATTTTTTTTGGCGTATGTGTAATTGTATATATAGAAACTTCGAATATACAAGGGTCAGTATCGAGGGTTCGTAACTTCGTATGTTCTATCCATTATTCCATTGTTGCTATGGGACAGTATTTTCCTCCTTCACAGGTCTTAACAATCATTAATTAGTGGGTCTCCCTAGGGCCCACTCAAATGACATCTGCTTTTTTGTGGATTGTAATTTAGCCTGGTTTCCCCTCCTTTTTGGTAAACACTAAGGCTGGACGCGAGCTGGCTCGAGCCAGGCTCGGTGCCAGCCATCATTCAGCTCGCTGTTTTTCAGCTCGGCTCGGTCCGGCTCGTTAGGCCAACGAGCTGGAAAAATGGGCTTGGCCCGAGCTTTGCGTTTGCTCGGTCCAGCTCGGTGTAGCTCGCGAGCCTGGGGTGGCTAGTCACTGACGGGTGGGTCCATCTTCCCCGGCCACGGCAGAGCTGCGGGAGGAGGCAGCAGAGACAATCCGGGGAGGCGTCGGTGAGTATTTGGCGAAGAAGATGGGAGGTGCCGCCGCGCCGGTGAGCTCTAGCACGCTGGTTGACTGGCGCGCACGACGCCGACGACAACTCGGGGGTGGTTGCTGGCGTCCGGCGGCCATCAGCTATGGGCAGCGCCGGAATCCGTAGCTAGGAGAAGCGGCAGCGTAGGTCCGTGCTTTTGCTTGGGCAGCGGTGTGCTGGAGCTGCGCTCTTGCGCTAAGAGGAGTCAGCGAGGAGGAGCAGACCACCGGCGATGGTTACATCTGGGGCGGCGGTGCGTGACGGCTCTGTCCAGCTCGTGAGGACCGAGCGAGCGTAACCTACCCCGTCGTTCGATCTTCTCATGGGCCAAAATCAGCCCACTCTCTCCCTTCTCTGAATTCCTAAAAAAAACAGCGAGCTAACGGGTTGGATCGAGCCGAGCCCGGCGAGCCAAAAGCTCGTGGCGGTCCAGAAAAGTGGGCTCAGCTCGGTCCATCTCTTTCGCGGGCCGAGCTCAACTCGGGCCGAGCCGTGGAAAGCTCGGGCCGAGCCAAAAACTCGGCCCGTATGTCCAGCCTTAGTAAACACTATGTATCGTGGTCCGATGAGAAACAAATGATCGGACCGATCCGATCCCGTCCAATTCTCCTCCATCGCACGGTCCGCCTGCAGCTTTGCTTCTCACAACGATTTTTTTCCCCGTTAACACAACACCTTCCCGAAATTCCTGGGTCGTTACCAAATTATGCAGTTCACATCCTCCCCAATCGATCTGCTGCCTCGCCGTCCCTCTCACCCACCGTGTCGCCGCTCCGTTCACCACCGTGCTACGCCGCGCCGCCGCTCCTCTCTCTACCGCGCAGCAACATGCCATCCTGGTCGAGAGCTGCGCCTTCAACTGGATCGAATCCTGCGCCGACACCCATGCCGTTGTTCCGCCGCGGAGAACGGTCATCGGGGCACCCCTTATTCCCAGCGGCTGGCGCAGTAGCATGGGAGGGGCTTGGTGGATCAGCAGTGGAGGATGCTTCCACTAGTCTCGATCTCTTCAGCGGCACCAGGAATCAGTATAAGGTAATTACAACGACCTACTGTAGATCCCGTCCTGTCGACTTTGAGGGACACCAGCAGCGATGGAGGTCCTCATTTCCTGGCTGACTTGTTGGCCGATCCATCTCTTCAGTGATAGCAGAATGCTCAGACCTAGATAATGTTCTTTTCTAAATTCTTCTCGGTTTCGTAGTAAATAATTAATTCTTGTTTGGCCTTCATGCGATGTGTATAAGCTAACAAGACAAACAAATAATTCTTGATGAAATTGGTTGTTATATCAAAGGAAGATGCACCAATATGTTGGATGCAAGCATAGAAATTCCAATTCAAATGTATATGCTTCCAAGGAATATGAGTTATACTGAGATAGCACTAATTATGTGCTTCCAAATATTTATCAATTTATGCTTTCAGTACAAATTCATTATACTGAGACAGAACTATATGCTTCGAAATATTTATGCTTCCAATACAGATTGGTTATATTGAGACAGAGCTGTATGCTTCGACATATCTATGCTTCCCATATCTTATGTGTGTAAGTAATTCCTTGGTTAGAAATATTCTTGCTTCCAATTTCAAATTTACATGCTTCCAATTCAGAGATGATTCATGTTGAGATAGCAATAATCTCTTGGTTCAAAATATCCATGCCTCCTATATATACCGTATCTTTTTCTTTGTTCTAGATAGCTTGCGGCATATAACCATGTTTCTTTCCTTTTGTTTTTGTTATTGCCATTTTCAGTACCACTGTAGTTTAAATATTTCCCTCGTACTATTAGTTATGTTTCAGGTTGCCAAGCTTTTACGTGGTACTAGTTATATTGAGATAGCATAAAATTGATGCTTCCATAGGATGTATTTGTTTCTTCATGAAAGTTTGCCTTTTTGAATTGTTGTTTAAATTGGCAATAACATCATATTTCAATACATTGGCCCATGCTACCTTCATTTCTCATATATTTTATTCATGATTTAAATCAACAAATCATAGATAACCTTTTTTTCCTAATGAAGTGATATCTGCTGACTTCAATAACATTGTGGATGAGCTTATCGAGGTTGAGATTATGTTATTCAAGGTCTCCTGTTTGAAGCACCATTGCTGGAACGAGTGATTCTTCATCCCGACTGAAGCATACTGGTGTGTTGCTCCTAGTACCTCGGTGCCCTTCACCAATGGGTGTAGGAACTCAAGGAGGCAGTGAGGGTTACCGTCAGCGGTGGCATGAGGTAGTTGTTGCAGGTCATCGACGTGCCTCTGATGAATGTCATTGCTGCTCGTCTCTGCCACTCCGATCTTGTTGATGCTCCTTCTCGAAAACATTCATCTACAAGTGAGATGTGCTTCTATGGTTTCGCCGACATGTTGAGCGCCATCGTTGGCAATTCTCAGTAGTGCTTTGAGGATCTTGTAGGTGTGTCCGCCGTGCCATGAGAGGTGGTCTGCGGCATTATCACAAACCTTGTGACCCATTCTTATCGGATATGGAAGCAAATTCTAATATTATTGGAAGCAATAGATATTTTATTTTGAAGCAAATTACATTCTTTAGAGGAAGCAGTGATGATAGAAACAAACATTTGTTTCGTTTGAAAAAAAATGTATGCATTTTTTGGAAGCAATGTTAATAGAAACAAATGTGTCACTGGAAGTGGACACTATTGCTAATCTCTACCTAAGAGCAGTACAAACATATATTTGTTGCATCTTTTGTTCGTTGCAAATAAAATACAGATCTTAGAACTTTAGAAGCAATCTCGCTAGCCAACAAAAGGTAAAATTTCTAGGTAGGAAGCAAAATTAAGGTGCACTCACACTACAATTTAGCACACTTAAAACAACGCTTCCATTATCTGGGAGCAATGCTTCGGTGACACAAAAATATGCTTCTCTGGCTACAAAAAAGATTTAATTATATTTTGTATTCGCTAGTTGGACACAACTCGTAATTTCCCTAAATTATTTCCTACAAATCAGGAATTGCTTTGGACAGATTGGTCATTTTTTTGCAAGCAGTTATTAGCAAGGAAAGTAATCAAAGCCAGCCATCTGTTAGGCCCACGCATGTATTGATGTAGGTGAACCGGACGATCTGCTTCCATCTTACGGCCATAGAGGGGTCCGATGGATAGCCAGGATCGGCATCCGATCCCTAGCGCTCCCCCTCCTTTTTGGTTGGCTCATCTTCTTGTTCTGTTAATTTTGTTGGGCTTGCCTTTAGTTTTGGGCCTTATGGTGTTGCACACAAATTTGTTCATAAAAAGGCTAACAATAAATTTGAAGGCAACAAATCTCAGTGTAAAGTAAGCAAATCAAAGTCTAGCCACTCAATGTAAAATCAACAACGCAAAACTTGAAGGCTATAAACACAAGTAAACACTCATGGGTTAAAAAATGAGACCCCTGACTAATCCCAACTGTCAGGTCCCAATTGCTCTAGTGAAACTCAATTGCCTATGTGTTGTGATAAAAAAGAAATACAAAAAACGTTGAAGAAACAACAAGGGAGACATTGAGTGAAAACTTTAATAATTAAACTGACATGATAACATATGTATGGCTTACTATTGAGTGTTGTAAACAACTTTCGGATGATTTGGTATAAATGATACCTTGGTTTCAATCTTGCTACAATTGGGAGAAAAGCCCAGTTGCAGCCCTTGTTGCAACATAGAGAAAACGCTCGCGGGTGCAGCCATGGTGAAAGTGAGGGGATAACACATAAATTGCCACACTCTTGTGCAAAAAGCGCTAAGTTGCAACCATATTGCACATATGAGATAAAAAAAGGTCTATCTTGCAACTAAAATTAGAAAACACAAAGTTGCAACCCTTATTGCAACTGAGAAAAAGCTCTCGCTTGCAAGAGGAAAGGGCTCTCGGTCGCAACCCATGTTGCAACTACTAAAACTCATAGCGTTGCGACTAGAATTTCAGTTGACTTGGAATTAACTTAGTTCTGAGTCAAAAGATGTCATTCTCGTAAGCTGATTTGCAATTTAAAAACTTAGTTGCAAGTCGACTTGCAACTGGAAAATATCTCAGTTGCACTCGACTTGCAACTGAAAAAACTTAGTTGCAACGCGACTTGCAACTGAAAAATCTCAGTTGCAACCCCACTTGCAAACGGAAAATTCTCAGTTGCAACTCAACTTGCAGCTAAAAAAATTTAGTTACACCCCCACCTAAAACTAGAAAATTCTCAGTTGCAATTCAACTTGCAACTGAAAATTTTGAGTTAAAACCCATTTCCAACAAAAAAATCACATTTGCCACTCCACATGAAAATCATAGAATGCAAAAATCGCGACGCAAATATATTTGGTTTGGATTTGACTGAGCAATGAATAGTTCTCGGCTAGCTGAGAACCCAGAGAAAAAGCTCCATGTTGCAACTGAGAGAAAATCTCTCAGTCCAACCAGGTTGTAAGTGAGGGGAAAAATGCAAAAGCTACAAAATTTGTGACACAGAGGAAAAAAGAGTTCATGGTTTCAACATTGCTGCAATTGAGAGAAAAGTTCTTAGCTACAAATCTAATTCCTAGACTAGTCTTCGGCTTAATGAACTAAATCAAAAATACAAAAGATAGATTAGAACTAAGGGGTTGTGTACACCATAATCATGAAAAATTCCATTCTAGCAACTAATCATCTGCTCGTACGAAACAATCACAACAACCACTAGAACCCCATATTGAAAGTTAAGGACAAAAAGCAACCCTAACTACAAAAAATACCCAGCTACCACTCACGTCATTACGAGGGAAGCAAAAAGCACGCGTGGGATTGCAACTGATGTTGGTCGACAGTCACAGTTTTGTGCCCGACTCACTTTGGGCTCCCGCGGTGACGAATATCCTCCCGCCTCGTCGAGTGATGAAGCGCGCATGCTCCAGGCAAGCGATGATACTTCTGACAGCTCGTGATGGTGCACCGGCTATTAGCCTCGCCAATGTTTTCTCGTGGCCTGAATACCTGACCTGGGAGAAATGGGGAACGACTAGGCACTGTAACCCCTTGAACAACACAATAAACCCATGAACAAAACACTAAAGGCCCAATAACAAAAAATGGCTCAAACACGCAAAACACATGCCGACCAGCGACAAAACACAAATCTTGGCGCGGGACAATCAGACGTTCATGCAATTGACTGAGCACTAGGCTAGTTCTCAGCTAGATGAGAATCACATAATCCTCTAAATAATTGTTCTAGGTGCTCATCGTCTTCTAAATTGCTAAAACTGAGGTGGGAACAACAGATAACACAAGATTAAACAAGAAAAATATACCCACAAACAAGAGACTGGAACGAATTTTTGGAATGAAAGGAACAAATACTTACGAACAAATGAACAACGCACAATACACTAGGGAGAAACAGAGAACATTGGAGGGAACAAGAAAAATACCCACATGAGAAAAATCTATTGTGGAACTAATTTTATGAAACAATTAGAACAAATATTTATGAACAAATGAGCAAATCTCTATATACTAGGGGACAACAGAGAACATCAAAGGAAATAAGGAAATACACCAGGTAACGAAAGTGTTTGTAAAACTAATTTTCGGAATGAAAGGAACTAATCGTTGACAACAAAAGAACAACTAACTACATATTAGGGAACAAGAAAAATACAATCATGAACAATAATTTTCTGATATTTTTTTCTAAAATAATTGGAACAAATCTTTTTTAACTAAGAAACACAATATTATTATTGTTGTAACAAAAAGTTAAATCATAGGAAACAAAAGGAGAAAACAAGCAGGAACAAAAATATGTTGTGAAACTAGTTTTCATAATGAAGGGGGGACCACTAGTAGAAACAAGGGCTTTGGTTTTTTGCCCCAAAGAGCTTTTGCACCGATTTTGGCACGAACTGGTGCTAAAGGGGGTCATTAGCACCGGTTCGTGCCCTTTGGACGTTCGAGGGACATTTAGCACCGGTTCGTGTTACGAACCGGTGCAAATGATCTATCTTTTGCACCGGTTCGTAACACGAACCGGTGCTAAAGGTTCGTCGCCGGGCACGTGCCAGCCGCGGAACATTTAGCACCGGTTCGTGTTACGAACCGGTACAAAAGATAGCTCATTTGCACCGGTTCGTAACACGAACCGGTGCTAAAAGTCCCTTTGCCCTATATATTCAGCTCACCCCCAACCAGCCAACTCACTTCATTTTTTCTACTGAGTGCTACCTTGATTTTGTTTGGAATGCACATAATGTGCTCGATGAAATGTCTGAGAGAATGATGCCGCTTGATTTTACACAAAAAAAAAATGATATGAGGTGCCGAGCGACACTTAAGCTTTCTCCTCTTTCTTTCCTCCTCGATCAAGGTTAAGCAACTTTACCCTTTCATTTGTACGGTGCTAATTTCCACTATTTATATATATTATGATGTTTTGTAATAGTTTTTTGATAAACTTAATTAATTATTTGATGAACCGGTGGCAATGGATGTACGCTGACCGACGTCTACCCGAATTCACTTCGGGCCTGAAAGAATTTATCCATGTGGCTGTGGAAAACCCACATGCGGATGGTTATATGTGTTGTCCATGTGTTGATTGCCGGAACTTAAATCAATACCCTGAATGGCAAGTCATTCACTCCCACCTGCTTTGGAAAGGTTTCATGCCCTGCTATAATTGTTGGACCAAGCATGGAGAAAGAGGGGTTATGATGGAAGAAGATGACGAAGAAGAACAGGATGACGATATGTACCCTAACTACGGTGATACTGCAACACGGCATGATGAAGATGAAGAAGCAGGAGGAGGTGAAGATGAAGAGGCATCAGATGAGCCCGTTGATGATGATCTTCGTCGGGCCATCGCTGATGCACACAGAGAAGCAGAAACTGAAAACGAGAAGCGAAAGTTAAAGGGCATGTTAGATGATCACAAAAAGAAGTTATACCCAAATTGCGAAGATGGCAACACAAAGCTCGGTGCCACACTGGAGTTGCTGCAATGGAAGGCACAGGCTGGTATATGTGACAAGCCATTTGAGAAGTTACTGAAAATAATGAAGAGGAGGTTTCCGAAGGATAACGAATTGCCTGACAGTACGTACGAAGCAAAGAAGGTTCTCTGCCCTCTAGGATTAGAGGTGCTGAAGATACATGCATGCATCCTCTACCGCGCTGATGACCCACAAGTATAGGGGATCGCAACAGTCTTCGAGGGAAGTAAAACCCAATTTATTGATTCGACACAAGGGGAGCCAAAGAATATTTGTAAGCCTTAACAGCGGAGTTGTCAATTCAGCTGCACTGGAAACGAGACTTGCTCGCAAGAGTTTATCGAGTAGCAACAGTTTTATAGCAGTAGCAGTAGTGAAATATCAACAACAGTGTAACAAAGACAGCAGTAGTGATTATAGTAAACAGCAGGATTAAAATACTGTAGGCACAAGGATGGATGAACGGGCGCTGCATGGATGAGAGAACTCATGTAACAATCAAGGTAGGGCATTTGCAGGTAGTAATAAAACAGTATCCAAGTACTAAACAACCATAGGCATGTGTTCCGTATATAGTCGTACGTGCTCGCAATGAGAAACTTGCACAACATCTTTTGTCCTACCAGCCAGTGGCAGCCGGGCCTCTAGGGAATCTACTGGTAATTAAGGTACTCCTTTTAATAGAGCACCGGAGCAAAGCATTAACACTCGTGAACACATGTGATCCTCATATCACCGCCTTCCCTCCGGTTGTCCCAATTTCGTCACTTTGGGGCCTCGGGTTCGGACAAGCAATATGTGTATACAACTTGCGGTAAGATCATAAAACAATGAATATCATCATGAAACAATAACATGTTCAGATCTGAGATCATGGCACTCGGGCCCTAGTGACAAGCATTAAGCATAACAAGTTGCCACAATATCATAAAAGTACCAATTACGGATACTAGGCACTATGCCCTAACAATCTTATGTTATTACATGACCAATCTCATCCAATCCCTACCATCCCCTTCAGCCTACAGCGGGGGAATTACTCACACATGGATGGGGGAAGCATAGCTGGTTGATGGAGAGGCGTCGGTGGTGATGATGGCGATGATCTCCTCCAATTCCCCGTCCCGGCGGAGTGCCAGAACGGAGTTTCTGGTCCCGAGACGGAGTTTCGCGATGGCGGCGGAGTTCTGGATGTCTTCTGGCAATTTCGTCTAACCCCCGTGCGTTTTTAGGTCAAAACCCTTAAGTAGTCCAGAGGGGGGCGTCGGAGGCTGGCCGAGGCGGCCTCACCATAAGGCGGCGCGCCCCCCTCCTAGGTCGCGCCGGCCTATGGTGTGGAGGCCGTGGGCCTCCCCCTGGCCTGCCCTTCTGGCTCCGTGAGTCTTCTGGGAAAATAGGCCCTTCGCAATTAATCCCGGGGTTTTTCCTGAAAGTTGAGTTTTTGCACAAAAACAAGACACCAGGGCAATTCTGCTGAAAACAGCGTTAGTCCGTGTTAGTTGTATCCAAAATACACAAATTAGAGGCAAAACAATAGCAAAAGTGTTCGGGAAAGTAGATATGTTTTGGACGTATCAACTCCCCCCAAGCTTAGCTTATTGCTTGTCCTCAAGCAATTCAGTTAACAACTGAGTGCGATAAAATAACTTTCACGAACACATTTGTTCATATGATGTAAATATTCTCATGATATGGACAAGTACTTAAGCAATTCATAATAATATACATGCAAATAAAGTCATCTAATAGCTATGTCAATCATGGAAAAGGTACCAACAAATTAATAATAAGCATCATGAATCATGTCTATCAGCAAGATTGCAATGTTCATAAAAGGATATGATAACGTGGTATCTCTCTTGCCCGTATTTGTAAAGCAAAACATAAATGCTCGGGCACCTTCGAAGTTCATGGAAAGATTGGAAGTAGAGATTATCAAAGATAAAAGCATCAAAGTTATACCACAGTTAATCACATTTTGGGACAAGCTTATTGTACTAAGAATGATAGTTGTGCTCTCAAGAAGGTGCTCAAAGAAAGGATGGGGACTCAATGTAAAAGTAAAAGATTGACCCTTCGCATAGGGAAGCAGGGATTAACATGTGCTAGAGCTTTTCATTGTAAAACAGGAGTAAAATTATTTTGAGAGGTGTTTGTTGTTGTAAACGAATGATAGTGGGTACTCTAACTACCTCGTCCACCAGACTTCCAAGAGCGGCTCGCATGAAGGACGTTATCTCTACCAGCAAGGTAAATCATCCCTCTTCTCTTTTGTTTACACATATATTTTAGTTTCATTATGGATGACACTCCCCCCAACCTTTGCTTACACAAGCCATGGCTAACCGAATCATCGGTTGCCTTCCAACATTCACATACCATGGAGGAGTGTCTATTTGCAAATTAAGTTCCTTACTGATAAATCAGGGCAAAACATGTGAAGAGAATTATTGATGAAAGTTAATTAATTGGGGCTGGGAACCCCGTTGCCAGCTCTTTTTGCAAAATTTATTGGATAAGCGGATGTGCCACTAGTCCATTGGTGAAAGTCTGTCAGGAGTAAATGACAAGGTTGAAAGATAAACACCACATACTTCCTCATGAGCTATAAAACATCGACACAAATTGAGAAGTATTTTGAAGGCTTAAAGGTAGCACATGAGAATTTACTTGGAATGGTTTGAAATGCCATGCATAGGTATTTATGGTGGACACTTTGGAATAACTTGGTTTTCAGGGGTTTGGAAGCACGAGCAGCGTTCCCGCTCAGTACAAGTGAAAGCTAGCAATAGACTGAGAAGCGACAATCAAGAGAGCAATAACTGTCATAATCATGCTTGCGACAAAATAAATTAACAGAGGCATAAAAGTGATACAAGAACTCTGAGGCAAAGTAAATCATCGAGGCTTAATTGAATTTTGTTCAGTCATATGCATGCGTGAGCATGTGCCAAGTTGATTCAAGTGAATTATTCAGAGGAGGATACCACAATGTCATACCTATCTATGAATAAAACAACGCAAGCAAATATTTATGATATGCTACTCATATTAATAAATTGGAGCTAAACATGAGAGATCATGAACTACTAGACTTTCTTAAATGACATATACCTCACATGAACCAACTAAGCATGCTCACATGGATGAGTATATGTACAAAAATGAAAACAAATAGAGTTCATACCAGCCTCTCACCAGAGTCAAGTTGTCGTAGATCGTCATTATTGCCTTTCGCTTGTGTAGCTTGAATAATATGGAATGAAAACCAAGCTCCAGCCATCGGAGACCGCTGAACTCCATAATGAACTTTACAAAACCAAAGAAGAACAACAAATATTTCTGGTGTTTTCGAATTGGAGACAAGAACAAAAGGAAACAAGCAAACAAAGCAAAATATTTTTGGATTTTCTTATAGCAAATAAACGATAGCAAATAAAGCAAAATAGGAACAAGAAACCAAAATAAACAAATGGTAAAGAGAAACAAAAGAAATATTTTTGGTCCTTTTGTGTTTTATGAAAGAAGCAAAGCAAAGACAAGAAAATGAAAACTAAAAGAGTCGCATAAACACAAAGTAGCAGAAATTCGTTAAACTTGACAGCAGTACAGTAATCTATTTTTACGAAAATCTTCCGCTGCTCAACTCGAAAAGTGTTCAATTAATGAAAGTTAGTTAATAACCTGGGGAAAATGCACAAAAATTGGCTTCGTAAAATAAAGTTCTGGCTATTTTTGGGAATTTTTTTGGTATCAGTCCAGAATCTGTTTTCAAACAGCACTTCCCCAAATATCATCTCCCTCTTATTAGAAACCACCTTAAGAAGCTAAACAAGTATGTACAAGTATCCGACAATTGTAATATGCAATGAATGAGTGATGCCGGTATACCTCCCCCAAGCTTAGGCTTTTGGCCTAAGTGGAGATCAACCCCAGCGAGGGTCAGGGTTCCACGCCGGTGGATCGTACATGGTGTAGTCATAATAAGGTCCCTGTGCAGAAGAAAAGGGTGAAGGCTCCACATTCCCAAAATGTTGATGTGAAGAGCTCGCTGCATCGGATGACAAGTCGAGGTGTTCCTCGGCCTCCTCCGTGCCGTCCCTGCATGATGGCCATCCCCCTCTATGTCTGCATTTAGTTCATCTTCCGTGACCGACCAATTTTCCCTGGAATCAAGGTTAAACAAAGCAAGTGCAGGCAATCCTACTAGTCTTTCAGTTCTTTTAGTTGTTCTCCAATTTTTCTTGTAAAATGTTATCTCATAAGACAGGTTACTCAAATTAGACCGGTTAGAAACAAAGTCATGTTTTATCATTGTAACAATATCGAGTTTCTCTATGGAGAGCTGAATATAAAGAGGGTGAGGTTCTACACCATGCATGGCTAGCAAGCGAGAGGCAATGAGACCTCCACAAACTCCTCCTTTATCACGGTTAGTAGCAAGTCTAAAGGCTATCAAAGCACCCAAATTATAAGTCCTATCATGTTGCAACGCAGCAGCTAAGAAAACTAAATCATGAATGGATAGCTTATTTGCATTCTGTCAAGCAAGAACGCACTTGGTGATAAAGTAAGCAAAATAGCGAATAGCTGGGAGTTGAATGCTCCAAATTTTACCACTCTCCTCTGAGAAGCTTCTCCCTTGACAGATCATCTTGTATAGGCTCAAGAGTTCCTGCAGCGACCCCCTAATCTTCTCACAAGATCCCCATTGTGGCACTCTAATAGCTGCACAAAAATCAGCAAAGGGCAAGTCGATGGTTTTATTATAAATTTTATATCGAACCATGGGGTTAGGTTGGGACCAATGGAATTCAAAATCATGCACCACTGACATGGTTAGTTTTGCATATTGGTAAGGTTCACCAACAACAAAACTTTCCAACCCTGCATTGGAAATCAGATTTTGAACATCTTGCAAGATTCCTGCACTCCTCATAAAATCAGTGCATGGGTAGTAGGAGGGGTATACTCCCTCTTCGCGGTGAACTCTCATAACTTCTTGCACCTCCAATTCTTGTTGGTTAGGTTGGTGCCTATTCCACTCCATTTTCTGAAATTTTTCAACAAACATTATGAAAGTTGATTTGGAGACATATAAATGAGGGAAACTACTATAGGAACTTGGTAGAGTACTAAACATGCATCAAAACTAATTTTACAACTTAGAACAAGCATGCAAGCTCACTTAACATGTTAACTACAACAGCAAAATATTCAAGATATACTCAACCAAACAAAATTCTATTTGGATAATCGGAGGAGTCACATACCGGAGAGCAAATGTGCCAAATTTCAGACAGAAATCTGGGCTGAGCAAAGAGATCGAGAAATCTTGAGCTCTTGAGCAGAAACGCGAGTGAGAGAAAGTGAGTACGAGTTTTTTCGGGAGAGAGAGTAGAATGGGAGGAAGAGATGACTTAGTGGGGCAAGGAGGGGCCCACACCACAGGGTGGCGCGCCCCCCTCCTTGGCCGCGCCGGCACATGGGGGGCAGCCCTGGGTGCCCCACTGGTCAGCCCCAGGCACTCCCAGGTTGCTCTTCGAAAAATAAGACCAACGGTATAATTTTTGTAAATTTTTGAAAACTTTGAAAAACGCACATTTCTGGGTGTTAAAATTATTATTACAGGGCAGAAAAAGATTTTCAAACCTCTTAAACAACTAAAGCATCTTGCAAAACAAGTAGTGCTACAGCAAGTAAAACAAGTGGATGGAGAAAGAAATGTTGCTTAGCTCTTCTATGCATATAAAATGTACTTGTTAACAAGGTTGATTAAGTCTTGCTACCAAATAAATCTTACATGACATAAGAAGAATTAAACCTCAAATCAATCATGTTACCTTATATTGTATTGATATGGGTCCAATCATAATACTTTGATATCCTTGTGTAGGCTCATATATAGGACAATCAATAGCTCCCACTTTGATAGTTCTCACATTAGAAATTGTATTAACTCCACATACTTTATCAGTCCTCTTGGGAAAATAAACAGTATGCTCCTTGTCATCAACATTGAAAGTAACTTTTCCTTTATTGCAATCAATAACATCCCATGCAGTGTTAAGAAAAGGTCTCCCAAGAACAATAGACATATTATCATCTTCAGGCATTTCCAACACAACAAAATCAGTTAATATTAAGCAATTATTAGTAACTTGAACTGGAACATCCTCACATATACCAACAGGAATAGCAGTAGATTTATCAGCCATTTGCAAAGATATATCAGTTGGTATCAACTTATCTAAATAAAGTCTCTTATAAAGAGAAAAAGGCATAACACTAACACCTGCTCCCAAATCACATAGAGCAGTTCTAACAAAATTATTCTTAATGGAACAAGGAATAGTCGGTATACCTGGGTCGCCCAGCTTCTTTGGAACTTTGCCATTGAAAGAGTAATTAGCAAGCATAGTGGAAATCTCCTTGATACGTCTCCGACGTATCGATAATTTCTTATGTTCCATGCCACATTATTGATGATATATACATGTTTTATGCATACTTTATGTCATATTTATGCATTTTCCGGCACTAACCTATTAACGAGATGCCGAAGGGCCAGTTGTTGTTTTCTGCTGTTTTTGGTTTCAGAAATCCTAGTAAGGAAATATTCTCGGAATTGGACGCAATCAACGCCCAGGGTCCTATTTTTGCACGAAGCTTCCAGAAGACCGAAAGGGAAACGAAGTGAGGCGACGAGGCGGCGACACGCCAGGGCGGCGCGGCCCACCTCCTGGCCGCGCGGCCCTGTTGTGTGGGCCCCTCGCGTCGCCTCTTGACCTGCCCTTCCGCCTACATATAGTCTTCGTCGCGAAACCCCCGCATCGAGAGCCACGATACGGAAAACCTTCCGAGACGCCGCCGCCGCCAATCCCACCTCGGGGATTCGGGAGATCGCCTCCGGCACCCTGCCGGAGAGAGGGTAATCATCTCCCGGAGGACTCTTCACCGCCATGGTCGCCTCCGGAGTGATGAGTGAGTAGTTCACCCTCGGACTATGGGTCCATAGCAGTAGCTAGATGGTCATCTTCTCCTCATGTGCTTCATTGCTCGGATCTTGTGAGCTGCCTAACATGATCAAGATCATCTATCCGTAATGCTATATGTTGTGTTTGTTGGGATCCGATGGATAGAGAATACTATGTTATGTTGATTATCAATCTATTATCTATGTGTTGTTTATGATCTTGCATGCTCTCCGTTATTAGTAGAGGCTCTGGCCAAGTTTTTACTCTTAACTCCAAGAGGGAGTATTTATGCTCGATAGTGGGTTCATGCCTCCATTAAATCCGGGACTGTGACAGAAAGTTCTAAGGTTGTGGATGTGTCTGTTGCCACTAGGGATAAAACATTGATGCTATGTCCGAGGATGTAGTTATTGATTACATTACGCACCATGCTTAATGCAATTGTCTCGTTGTTTGCAACTTAATACCGGAAGGGGTTCGGATGATAACCTCGAAGGTGGACTTTTTAGGCATAGATGCATGCTGGATAGCGGTCTATGTACTTTGTCGTAATGCCCAATTAAATCTCACTATACTCATCATATCATGTATGTGCATGGTCATGCCCTCTCTATTTGTCAATTGCCCAACCGTAATTTGTTCACCCAACATGCTATTTATCTTATGGGAGAGACACCTCTAGTGAACTGTGGACCCCGGTCCATTCTTTTACATTGAATACAATCTATCGCAATATTTGTTCTACTAGTTTTCGCAAACAATCATCATCCACACTATACATCTAATCCTTTGTTACAGCAAGCCGGTGAGATTGACAACCTCACTATTTCGTTGGGGCAAAGTACTTTGGTTGTGTTGTGCGAGGTTCCACGTTGGCGCCGGAATCCCTGGTGTTGCGCCGCACTACATCCCGCCGCCATCAACCTTCGACGTGCTTCTTGGCTCCTACTGGTTCGATTAAACCTTGGTTTCTTTCTGAGGGAAAACTTGCTACTGTACGCATCACAGCTTCCTCTTGGGGTTCCCAACGGACGTGTCGACTGCACGCATCAAGCTCTTTTTCTGGCGCCGTTGCCGGGGAGATCAAGACACGCTGCAAGGGGAGTCTCCACAATCCAATCTCTTTACTTTGTTTTTGTCTTGCTTTATTTTATTTACTTTCTTGTTTGCTGCATTATATCAAAACACAAAAAAATTAGTTGCTAGCTTTACTTTATTTACCGTCTTGCACTTTATAACAAAAACACACAAAAAATTAGTTACTTGCATTTATTTTATCTAGTTTGCTTTATTTACTACTGCTAAAATGGGTACTCCTGAAAATACTAAGTTATGTGACTTCACAACCACAAATAATAATGATTTCTTATGCACACCTATTGCTCCACCTGCTACTACAGCAGAATTCTTTGAAATTAAACCTGCTTTACTGAATCTTGTTATGAGAGAGCAATTTTCTGGTGTTAGTTCTGATGATGCTGCTGCCCATCTCAATAATTTTGTTGATTTGTGTGAAATGCAAAAGTATAAAGATGTAGATGGTGACATTATAAAATTAAAATTGTTTCCTTTCTCATTAAGAGGAAGAGCTAAAGATTGGTTGCTATCTCTGCCTAAGAATAGTATTGATTCATGGACTAAATGCAAGGATGCTTTTATTGGTAGATATTATCCCCCTGCTAAATTTATATCTTTGAGGAGTAGTATAATGAATTTTAAACAATTGGATAATGAGCATGTTGCACAAGCTTGGGAAAGAATGAAATCTTTGGTTAAAAATTGCCCAACCCATGGACTGACTACTTGGATGATCATCCAAACCTTTTATGCAGGACTGAACTTTTCTTCGCGGAACCTATTGGATTCAGCTGCTGGAGGTACCTTTATGGCCATCACTCTTGGTGAGGCAACAAAGCTTCTTGATAATATGATGATCAATTACTCTGAATGGCACACGGAAAGAGCTCCACAAGGTAAGAAGGTAAATTCTGTCGAAGAAACCTCCTCCTTGAGTGATAAGATTGATGCTATTATGTCTATGCTTGTGAATGATAGGACTAATGTTGATCCTAATAATGTTCCATTAGCTTCATTGGTTGCCCTAGAAGAACATGTTGATGTAAACTTCATTAAAAATAATAATTTCAACAACAAAGCTTATCGGAACAATTGTAGTAATAACTATAGGCCATATCCTTATAATAATGGTAATGGTTATGGTAATTCTTATGGGAATTCTTACAACAATAATAGGAACACACCCCCTGGACTTGAAGCTATGCTTAAAGAATTTATTAGTACACAAACTGCTTTTAACAAATACTGTTGAGGAAAAGCTCAATAAAATTGATATTCTCGCTTCTAAGGTTGATAGTCTTGCCTCCGATGTTGATCTTTTGAAATCGAAAGTTATGCCTAATAAGGATATTGAAAATAAAATTGTTACTACAGCAAATGCCATCCAAGTTAGAATTAATGAGAATATAAGATTAATGGCTGAATTGCATGCTAGGTGGGAAAGAGAAGAAAATGAAAAACTAGCTAAAGAGAATAATGTAGCTAAAGTTTGGACTATTACCACCACTAGCAATGCTAATGATTCACATGTTGCTACACCTCCTACTATCAATGGTAAAATAATTGGTGTTGGCAATGTTACTACTCCTAGTGCAAAGCGTGCAAAACTGCCTCGAAAGCTCGATAAAACTGCTGAAATTTTTTCCAACATTGGGGATGATGATCCCATTGCTTTAGATTATAATGGTTTGGATTTTGATGATTGCCACATCTCTGAAGTTATAAAGTTCTTACAAAAACTTGCTAAGAGTCCTAATGCTAGTGCTATAAACTTGGCTTTCACAAAACATATTACAAATGCTCTCATAAAAGCTAGAGAAGAGAAACTAGAACGTGAAGCTTCTATTCCTACGAAGCTAGAGGATGGTTGGGACCCCATCATTAAGATGAAGGTCAATGACTTTGATTGTAATGCTTTATGTGATCTTGGTGCAAGTATTTCTGTTATGCCTAAAAAAATCTATAATATGCTTGACTTGCCACCATTGAAAAATTGTTATTTGGATGTTAATCTTGTTGATAATGCTATAAAGAAACCTTTGGGGAGAATTGATAATGTTCGCATTACCGTTAACAATAACCTTGTCCCCGTTGATTTTGTTGTCTTGGATATTGAATGCAATGCATCTTGTCCCATTATATTGGGAAGACCTTTTCTTCGAACTCGTTGGAGCTATCATTGATATGAAGGAAGGTAATATTAAATATCAATTTCCTCTCAAGAAAGGTATGGAACACTTCCCTAGAAAGAGAATGAAGTTACCTTTTGATTCTATTATTAGAACAAGTTATGATGTTGATACTTCGTCTCTTGATAATACTTGATACACACTTTCTGCGCCTAGCTGAAAGGCGTTAAAGAAAAGCGCTTATGGGAGACAACCCATTATTTTACTTCTGCACTATATTTTATATTTGAGTCTTGGAAGTTGTTTAGTACTGTAGCAACCTCTCCTTATCTTTATTTTATTGCATTGTTGTGCCAAGTAAAGTCTTTGATAGTAAAGCCAATACTAGATTTGGATTGCTGCGCAGGAACAGATTTCTTGCTGTCACGAATTTGAGCAGTAGTCCCTGTAGAAAAATCCAAAAAATCTGCCAATTTACGTGCGTGATCCTCAGATATGTACGCAACTTTCATTCAATTTGGGCATTTTCATCTGAGCAAGTCTGGTGCCACTTTAAAATTCGTCTTTACGGACTGTTCTGTTTTGACAGATTCTGCCTTTTATTTCGTATTGCCTGTTTTGCTATGTTTGATGGATTTCTTTGTTCCATTAACTTTTAGTAGCTTTGTGCAATGTCCGGAAGTGTTAAGAATGATTATGTCACCTCTGAATATATGAATTATGCACTGACCCTCTAATGAGTTTGTTTCGAGTTTGGTGTGGAGGAAGTTTTCAAGGGTCAAGAGAGGAGGATGATACAATATGATCAAGAAGAGTGAAAAGTCAAAGCTTGGGGATGCCCCGTTGTTCATCCATGCATATTTTAAGAAGACTCAAGCATCTAAGCTTGGGGATGCCCAAGGCATCCCCTTCTTCATCGACAACATTATCAGGTTCCTCCCCTGAAACTATATTTTATTCCATCACATCTTATGTGCTTTACTTGGAGCGTCTGTTTGTTTTTGTTTTTGTTTTTGTTTGAATAAAATGGATCCTAGCATTCATTGTGGGAGAGAGACATGCTCCGCTGTTGCATATGGACAAATATGTCCTTAGGCTTTACTCATAGTATTCAT